>NC_064287.1:58866253-58984723 GCF_019186545.1 Solanum stenotomum
CCCCCCCCCCCCCCTCCCCACACACACACACACCTTGTTCCATGGTATCAACAGAGCCACCTTTGGCGAAAGGTGTTTCGGTGCACGATCTTCATCAAAAAGTTATGTGGTGTAAAAAGGCTAATTAAATGTTATTTATTGTGAGGGTATGTTTAATTTTACACACCCATAAAGTAACCAAGAAGAAAATTTGTCAGAGCCACTATTCCATGGGCTAACCTTCAAGGTTCGGGAAAATGAGAAAAGAAATTCAAGATCACTCATTTGTAAGGGTTATTCTTGTAAATCGTCCCTTAAAATTGGTTATTATGTGCAAATTCTTCCTCAAAAGGCCCAAAAAGATCAAAATCACGTGCGATGTAACCCGTAGGCCCACTAAGATCACGTGACCACGACAGCTCCTTTGGTTCTTGACTTTCTTCCACTTGTTTGCCACTGCCACAGTTTTAACAAAAACCTCTTTTTCTGTGTTGGAATTTATTCAGAGATTCATAAAAGAGAAGCTTTCTTTGAGGAATAGCTGAAAAGTTCATTCTTTGATTCAAAGTTCAGATTTTTAATCATTTTTGTAAGTTTTCTTTAATTTCTCTCTGTTTTATTGCTGATTGTTTTGGTGATTTATTTGTGGATTTGCATGATTTAGTTGATCTATGGTTGTGGGGTTGTTTATTTTTGTTGATTTTGTTAATGGGTGTTTGGTTCTTGGATCAAATTTGCTTTTTTGTGTGCTTTTAATTTTTTTGGTTATGGCTCTTTTGTTAGTGTTGTTTGTTGTGGTAGTCTAACTGCTAGAGACAGATCTGGGATTTAAATGAATGTGTAAACAAATAATGGTAGTCTAGTGACCTCGACGAAGTAGGGTAAGGTCTGTGTACACCCTATGGAGACCCCACTTGTGGGATTACACTGGGTATGTTGTTGTTGTTGTTGTGTAAAGAATAATGCTACATTGGCCGCCGGCTTATGAGTACGAGTTGTCCTTCATCAGTGGTTGTGAATGACTGATTTTTGCAATTTTGACCTTGGTTTCGTAGGAGCAAGTTAGAAAGATTGAGAAATAGAACCATTTGATTTCATTCGTTTTCAATAGCCATGAGATGATCATCTTAGGGTTACCTTTTTGTAGTTGTGGGGGAAAAAGTAGGATTTGGAGATAGTAGTAGTGTTTGGACATGAAATCACCGTTAAAGTTTGTTTTTTTGAGTGAAACTTCTAGTAAAAAGTTGAAGTAATGAGTCAATTTAATAAAGGAGCACTTATTTGCAATAATCTCCAAATATTTGAAATACCATCAATGGCGAAACGGGTTAGAGTCCTACATTTGTTGTGAAGATAAAGGTTTTAGTCTCTTTTTACGGTCTTGAACAATTAAGATTGAGTTAGGTCCGAGGTCTATTGTTGTTAACATGCTATGGGCCTATGACTAATCCTTGGTATTGGGTCACCCATTGTTGGACCCCATGATGCACTATCCATGCTCAAGATGTCCAACTTGGGGCATGCAAGGCTTGTTAGAGTATAATATTGATTGTGAGGGTATATTTAAATGGTCTTGGATATCCCTCACATCTTGAACTAATTTTTGGAGTTGAGTCAGGTTCAAAATCTTTTTTCTTTACTGCTCCTAGAATGTCAGGCCTCATAAATTGAACCTACTCACTTGAAATATGTGACTTCTCAAAAAGAAGACGATATGTTGGGTCAAATGGTTTGGCTTTGGACTTCCATAATGGAGGTCTCAAGTTCGAAATCCCTTTCCTGCGACAGCAAGGGAGTCGGCCTTTTGGGTCGAGCTTATTGCATGGGGCTTGCCTAGTGTTGTTTATCTCTCTTGTGTGGTTTGCAAGCTATTGCACAGGAGCGGGGTTTACCCTGCGCGCACCCAAAGAGTAGTGGTGCAGGTCCCTTGTCATAAAAAAAAAGTGTGTTGTACAGAAACAATCACTGTATATGAGAAGTGTGCCAAACGCCAAAGTCAAGTGGCTATTGAACTGGTCTGTTTGAAGTGCTAGTTGTAAATTCAAGGTAATTGGAATTATGTTATAATAAAGTGGTAGATAAAGTCGGGAGCGAAGTGGGATGGGTTAAGGGGATGCTGATCCAGGATGTTTTGAAGGCAGATAGTACTATTTTACTTTATAAATATGACCCTCAGGCTCAGCACAGTCTTCATGCTAAAGATTGGCAATACTCTTACTGTTATCATTCTCAAAACTAGTACCCTTTTTTCCCTCCTTGATTCGTTTGAAGATGTCGATACAAATCGTTTGGTTCTGTTGGGTTCTGACCACTTAGTACTATGCTATTATCATCTCCATCGGTTCAGTATTTTAGAAACCAAACTCAAATGTCATCTAGCAGCCCAAACTTGTGAAAACTATGTGTTTGGAGATTTACCACTGGCATTCTGTGCATGACATATACCGGGGATATTTGGTTACTAATGACATTCAAGAGTCTTGCTGGTTCATGACTACTAAATACATACGTAATCAACAGAATTTGGGGAATGGAATGGCATAAAAAGAATGTTATGCACCCTCTGCTATTCTTTTTTTTTTTATAAGACAAGTGGTATTAATAACAACATCAAGAAGATGCAAGATTTACAAGATATGGCATTTGCGCAAAAAAAATCTCTGGCTAACTATATAAACTATCTAAGCCAGAACTAATGAGTTAGTAAAATCCTGAAATTGTTCTGCATTAACATCAGGATACAAGTTGGACCAACTAAACAAATCTCTGCTATTCTTATGCTGTCTCTGCGTGATTTTGAAAACTATCGATTAGATGTGACCTAGTAAAGGAGCTTGAGAACCATCCTTAAGACTTTTTGTTCATCTGCATCCACACAACACATGCTTCTTTGTATTTTGTGGAAAGATTTTCCTTTACATTATAGTTTTATAATGTTGACAGATTAATTTAACTTAATAGATCAAATAACCCTATGTAGGTGGAGGTATGTCGACGGTAAACATTCCATCGGGTTCTTTGCTCAAAGTTGCACCGTCAATTAGATCATCTGCCTTTACCAAGTCCCAAGTCTCTTTAGGTTCCGTAAAGAGTATTTCTAAAGCGTTTGGCTTGAAGTCGTCATCCTCCTTCAAAGTCTCCGCAATGGCAACATACAAGGTGAAGCTGATTAGCCCTGACGGTAAAGAGAATGAAATTGAAGTCGCGGATGATGAATACATCCTCGATAAAGCAGAGGAAGCTGGAGTGGAGCTGCCTTACTCATGCAGGGCTGGGTCTTGCTGTACCTGTGCTGGCCAGTTGGTTTCTGGAACAGTTGACCAATCTGAAGGAGCATTTCTCGACGATGATCAAATGGAGAAGGGTTATTTGCTGACTTGTATTTCATACCCGAGATCCGACTGTGTTATTCACACACACAAGGAAGAAGACGTTGTTTAATAATGTTCGAGTTCATTTCTCTTCGAGGGACCTTGATGATTGAAGGCAATACAAATCTTGTGCCGTGGACGCAGAAAAGAAATAAATTAAGATGGTGATATTGTGTCTTGTTTATGGCATAAAAACTCTTGTTGCAATTTGTTCAAGTATTTGGATCTCTTAAACTAATGTCCATTTGAAAACTATTGAATTTGGGGGTGATCTTTTCTGTATTAGAAGTTTGGCTCATCTATGTCCTTGCCGTTATAATTTTTGCTCAAAATTTCCCTTAGTCATTGACGCCAGTGGGCAAAGTTAGACCTTTTCGCAAAGTGCCAAGTACAAGTTTGAGTATTATCTTTGACTTATTGTCTTATAGATATTGGGTTATCGGATTAATGGTTTGTGAACAGATTTAGATTTATAGTTAATAGTTTATCGGCGTGGGGACATATTTCTCAGTTTTCTTATTGGTTAAACTGTTAACTCGTTAAAAATTATCGTAGTTACATTTTACTGTAAGTATATTTGTTAAATAAATGGTTATGTGCATGTATGGATGCACCCTCAAAATTTAGACTTTCATAGTTCTCACTATAATTTACAATACAAAATTACTAGCTTAAGTAGAGTTAAAAAGAATGTTTTGTTTGATTGGAGATTAATATATGGGTGAGTGAAGTGAAAAAGAGAACATGCAATGATTGAGCCAATATACAACCGTCAATTACTAATAAGATACCGAACCAACCGATAGCCCATTAGTTGACTAGCGGATTAGTATATTAGTATATGATAAAGTCGATATCGAATAAGTCAAACCGTTAAGCATAATTATCTTCCTAATTAATTCAATAAGCAACCCTACTATCAATATCTGAAATATCGATGAATAAGAACTTATTTATCTGAAACATGCTCTCTACCTCTGAGGTAGGGGTAAGTGTACGTACACTCTACCCTCCTCAAATCTCAATTTGGCTTTTGACTATTCTTTTACCTCCCACGAGATAGTGATAAGGTTTACATATATTCTATTATCTTCAAACTCTGCTTATGAAATTACCTCATAAATGTTGATGTTTTGTTATTCAACTTTTAACAAACAAACAAAAAATTGTGACGAAAATGGAGTTGTTTTAATTTGTATAACTTAACAACCAAAACCAAGTCACATCCAACATGGCTAATAATATAATCTTTCACCTACTAAGAAACTAAGCATCTTTCATAAGAAAACAACTAAATACCAAGTAGCATAACAAGCCAAAATCCAAAAATTCATAAAATTTCAACTAAATATTTTTCAAACATATAGATATATTATCTCTATAACAAAAAAAAAACAAAGTTATTTTAATTCAACATGCTAAAAACAAGTTAACTTAAATAAATGGAATGAAAATTTATTATTCTGACCATCGACGAGTCGTTGATCGCTTCAGTCCTGCTGAATTGGACCCAGACCCAAACCTGTCCGATTCAGCAGTCTGAACACTGGCCCCACCTTTTTCTCCTGACCGGATTTTCAAAACCGCCCTCACTTTTTTCCAAAACCCGGTTCTTATAGTCCTACTTTCTTTCTTTGACTTGGACCGGCGAACCCGTCCGGTACAAGACACTTTTGGTGAACCCGGTTCAGACACCAACACTTGCTTCAATGTCTTTCTTCCCGGTTCAGACCGGCTTCTAGTGAACCGGGATTTTGATTTCGATTTGACCGCCTTGTTGTTGACTCGACCGGGATTTCCTTCCCCTGAGATAGATTTTCGAGTCTTGGGAATGGAAAAAAGCGATGGATTTTGATTATTATGTGATAATATTTTGGAATTTTTGTTATTTGCTTTGCCTGAAAATGCAAATTTCATTGATGATTTTCTTTGCATGGCTGCATTTTGATCAAACCAATCTCTTTCTGAATCTTTAGAAAGCCAAAATGATTCAGGTGGATCATGATAAGAAAATTTCTCCTGAGAATTATTGATATGATCTTCAATATTTGTTTGATCATGAGGTTGTAGAGACATAGCACTTTAATTTGAGTGTTATTTCTCGTACGTACAACCTCTTTTTCTGAAACACTCTAATCGAGGAAAAAGTCTGATGTTTACAATCTCTTTGTTCTACTACACATGCACGAAACACTATATTTAGGTAAAATTTCACGTATAGCTTCTTTTCTATCGAAGGTTTCAAAAGACTAGGGCAAATACTGGACAGGAAAGAAAAACAATAACGTTAAAGCTAATTGATGGCTTTTTGAGTCCTTTTACATGAAAAATATTGTTGGGATTTCAAAAACTTATACAAGGAAGAGGATTTTTTATGGAAAAAAAAAAGACTTTAGTCTATGCAAATAAATTTTTGAATGTGTTGTATGAGAGAAAAGATGTATAAAAAGTAAGATTATATATAGAAGGAAGGTGGTAGGAGAAGACTTTTTTTCAAAGTAGGCAGGTGAAGGAAAAGAATAAGAAGGTCTTTTAATACCCACATGGTATTTAATTAACAAGAAATCATATATCATGATTTTGGAGGTTTGCAAGGCCAAATGAGGTTTTGGATCAAAAAAATAAAACAAAATTTGTGGTCAAAAAATATATCTCAACTATTATTTTATTTTTTTCGAGTTTTATATTTTAATTATCAGTTGTTCTCTTTTTTTACTTAAATCATCACTCGTAGATGGAAGGTAATAGTTCATATAAGAAAAAAGAACATATGATAGTTGACCTAATCGATTTTGTGGTGTGTATTAATACTTTAATTTTGACTTTCAATTTTGCGTAAAGATAATAATTTAGATGTATTTTTAACTATTATCTCAAAATAAATGTTTAATTGAGTACTTTTTTCCATATCGTATGACCTCTTTTGACTGCATGGAATTTAATTAATTTTTAAAAAATACTTCTAAATTTATAATCATATTGTTTAGACTGTGTATTAAAAACGATTATTCATGAACCGTATATTAACTTGGAATTATTGTATAAACTTATGAACTTTAAATTTCAAATCAGTCTGTTGCAGAGATTTATGTTGTTCGAACTCTTTAAATTTGCTATCGTGTGTATCGAATTCTTCAAAGATAATGCATTTTGAAAAATCTAATAAATATACGATAACATTTTTGGAGAATCGAGATCGTATATAGTTTGGAAAAGGACATGTTTGACTGTTTGTCGCCATGCAATCATGCATGTATTATGGAGGTCTTTGCAAAAAGGTGGCTGCATGTTTAATAAGACTCACCATTCTATTTGTTTAACAAATTTTGTTGGTCCATTAATGTTTATTTAAGGATTAATTAAATTATAAAGTAGTCAAATGAAAATGAAAAACTATTTTTGGTTTTGATTTTGGTGCTGGCTGTATATTAATTTAGGAATAGTGTGGAAAAAGTGGTCACATTTTTAAAACAAGAAAATATGTATATTTAACCATAGTGTATCAGGTATTTAGGAAGAGGAATATATCTACTTCATTTGATTATAATTTATAAAGAACGATAAAGAATTAAAGATATTTTTGTGTTATTAAAATTAAAAGAATGGCATAATATTTTGTTTCTAATAGTTTAAGCATATATCTTTCTACTTTGCTAATAGAGACATCTTTAGGGCCATTTTTTGCCCTTATATGTTTTTTTAATGTTTATGGTCTTTGAATTAGATATCAGATAATTATATTTATCAAGACTTAGATAAATAGAAGAAAATTACGTGATTTTTATTTCGGCAAGTTTTGAACATGTGATTATATATATTATTATCCGACTACATAGGTATTATATATCTTCTTTTAGACATATAAATTATATGCAACTCAAATGAACTAAAGCTTCTGCTATGTATGAAGTTCTGAGAAGTGGAGGATTACGAGAGTTTATTGTACACTATCTTACTATGTATTTGTATAAGATTGAGGTTTTTTTGAGTTCACATTGAAGCTCCTACTAAATTCGGTTCGTGCACTGTCGAGGGTGGCGCTCCCAACAAGATTTTCTCCATACCTAGTGCTCGAATTTGAGACCTCTGATTAAGGTTGAGGCAATCCTACCACTGGTTAAGATTGAGTTTGTTGCCACAACTCAAACTCATGACCTCCTGATCCATATGACAACAACTTTACTAATTATGTCAAGACTCTTTTTATCTTCTAAAATTTGAAATCCAAATTCTCCAATAACTAGTAGCACTTTATATAGTTATTTAATGTCTAGAGTAGTATTGAAGTTTATTTTTCTCTATAATGAACAAATATAAAATAATTATATTTATCAAGTAAAATGAAATGAGGAAAGTTATAAAAAAATTGTAATTTGGTCCCTTAAGTAATAGACTAGTTAACAAAAGACCTTTAAACCTTTTTAGGGGTTTATTTAGAGCACAAACGGCCGCTGAGCATCGGAAAATTTTTCATCTCCTCCATTGTTTCTCTCAAAAGACAAAAAGAGGAAGAAAAGATGAGCAGATCAGGTCAGCCTCCAGATCTCAAAAAGTAAGTTTTTACAATTAATTTTTTTGAATTTTCTAATAATTTTTTTTGCTCACAAATTAGTTTCTTACTTCTTTGCCTTTTGATTTTGTGTTTTTTTTCTTTGTTTGTTTGGTTAGGTATATGGACAAGCAGCTTCAAAGTAAGTTAAAAAACCCCTTTTGTCTTGATTTTGATTTTATTTTGTGTTATTGCTAGTGGGTATTGCTTAAAAATGCAATCTTTGGAACAAAGTTGTGAACTTTGTGTGAATGTTTAGTTGATTCTTGTTGCAACTTGATTAGAGTTAAAGGGATTTAACTTTTAGTTGTTTGGTACGCGGGATAAGGTGGGATATGCCTAAATTAAGTTTGGGATAAAATTTATACTGCGTTTGGTTGATTGATGGAGCCTTTCATACTATATTTGATTTGCATGTGTTAAGCATATTATCTTGCATTACATTTGGTTGACTTTCAATTCAATTCAATTCAAGACATTGCTTATATACAGAAGAGATCTAGTTTTGAGTTCTATTTAAGAAACCGAAGAAGACAGGGGAACTGGGCTTTCTCAAGAGTGTTTTGATTCTTATCCTCATGATATGTTGTTGTAGTAAGTGGGTGGTTGATAATCACGTATTATTGGGAGGGTGTAGGCAATGGATATTGTTCTTGCACCCGAGCCTGTAATTGGTAGGTCGAATCCCTATACCATCAACCAAATGTAGTATAAGAAGCTTTATCACAGGCTGAATCGATGGATATCCCACCTTATCTCATCCAACTTGGGATTATTTTATCCCGTTTCCCAAGTGGGATAAATTAGTGTAGGGATTATAATCCCAGGATCATTTAGTCTTCGTACCAAACGTCCCCGTTTTAGGGATATTGGGTACAGTTAAAGGTTTAGGGCATAGAAGAGCAATTATGGCTTCTGTATACGTTTGCATTTCTTTTTCTTGTATATTTTTGCTTATTTGGGTTTTGTTTTCCCTGAAAGTGGTGCATCAATAACTATTGTGACCCCTCTAATTTTGGGTTAGTTACTGCTAGTGGTACTGACTACTGGGTATTCATGTAAAAAATCAGATTTTCATGAATGTGGTTATGTTTTTTGAACTTTGTGCGACTGCTCACGTTTAGTCTTGCTGCAGCGTTTTTGGTGTTTTTAATGGATTTTGTTTAGGACTTAAGTTTTCAGGCACATAAGACCGCTTTTGGTTTAAGTATACTCTTGCGTTTATGTATTGTTTTATTTTTAAAGTTTCTTCAGGGTTTTTGTTTTCCACAATTTCTTAGGGTTATGGACTAAGGGGGTTAATTTATTTCCTAGGCCACGCATTATGAGTTGAGTTGCTAGCACTTCATCACCAGGGTACCGTAATTTGTCTTAAAAGATAATAAGAGTATTGGAATGAAATAGCTCCAAACAAAACGTAATGGATATTGTGGATTCAAATAGCTGACCTAAACTAGTTTGGATTAAGGTGTAGTTGTTATTTGTTTTGTTGTCCATAGCTATCGAGACTGTAAAACCTTTCTCCTCCCTTTAACATGATGCTTCTGCGGTTGTACGACAAGTGCTGATTCTATATTTCAAAAACATTGGATATATTGACATCGGATTTGCTTAAATTTCTCAAATAATGTGCCTAATTTTGCATAATGTGGAATTTTAATCTACTCTGCTGCTCACAAATAACAATTCTTATTATTGCATTTTGGTGTTGTGCATATTTTATCTCAGTGTTTGCATTTGAGGAAACAAAACTAAGAACTGAAGTGTTATTTTTGCTGGACATGTCAAAAAGTAATGCAAAGTGAAACACTAAATGCTTTACTCTTTGCATTAATAAACTTGCATTTTGAAGTGGTTTACTGCCCAGTGCCCACCATTATTTTGGCTCCTCGTGCAGGGTTAACATATAGACTTTGATGAAAGTAATTTTTTTTGAAACTTTAGACTTTGATGAAAGTAATTGGAAACAAAAGTTTTGCTATCTTAGCAACAACATACCCAATGTAATCCCACAAGTGGGGTCTGGGGAGGGTAGAATGTACGCACACCTTACCTCTACGTTGAGAGGTGGAGAGGCTATTCTGAAAGACCCTTGGCTCAAAGTAATTGTAATAAAAGTTTTGTTATCTTAACTGAGTGAATTTTATATAATTGGTATAAGAAGTTTCAGCATGTGTACAGTATAAGGATCAATATTCATTGTCTGAATCACATAATCTGCTCTATTAGTCAGTTTCCGTCATGGGGTTGCTTTTCAGAATTAAGTAACGTGGTATACCTTTTGCAGTCAAGTTGAATGCCAACCGCCAAGTTGTGGGGACTCTTCGTGGGTTCGATCAGTTCATGAATTTGGTTATCGACAATACTGTTGAGGTCAATGGAAACGATAAGAATGAGATTGGCATGGTGGTAAGTCTTTGCTGCTGTTTTTACTCCATTCCTCACCCCCGTTTGTAAATTTCACTTTGTTTATATCTGTCTCCGGGACTTGATGTAACTTGTGATACATAATCAATTTATTTTCTTTCTAGTCTTCAAGATCTCTAATATTTTGATGTTAATTAACACTTAGTTAGCTCAAAAGCTTGTTCGTTCTAGAAATGCAGTCGCTATTTTTTCACTTGATGCATGATTGATGTTGCAGGTAATTCGGGGTAATAGCGTGGTGACAATTGAAGCTCTGGAACCGGTTGCCAGACCACAGTAATACGAATGAAGCTGATTATTCAAGGATCTTTATCTATGTTCAAGATATTTACTGCTCTTATGGAACCTAAGTGAAATTATGTATTGTACCTGAATTATGTAGCTTTCGACTAGTTTATCTTTGATATCTCTGAAAATGAAAGGCATCGATATCTCTGTTCATCTAGAGCACATGTTCAGAATTTCATCTGGTGAGTTTTGTATACAATGACAATGTCGGGACATGAGTGTTTGTTCATGAGATACCTGTTGAACGTATTATGGTACCTTGGAGCAATGCAACAATGAAATTTTCCTTGATCCTTCTCATATGTGCTTGGCAACCCCTATTAAACGCTCACTTTGAACGAACAACTAGTCGTTCCAAGAGTCTCCGTTAGTTGAATCGCGTTTAGTAAATTCCTTGTTTAGGCTCATCCTCTTTGTCATGTGTATGGATAGTGTATATACCATTACCAAAACATCAACTTGCAAACAATGACTTAAATATTTGTAAGTGAAAAGCAAAGCCCCACACAATTACAATATATGGGGTCTGAGAAGGGAATGTATACGTAGACTTTATTTAACCCCACATGATGCAAATTAGTTAAGACTTCTAAATCACGAATCAAAATCACCAGTCAATAAACATTTTAAAATTAGAACTTATTAAAGCAAACAAAAAAAAAATCATTGATTTTTAATTTGTGGAGTGGTATATCCAATGTCTTAAGTTTAAGGATATGATAATCCAAATAAATATTTTGTATCAAAAGATTGGCTAAAACTTAAATAGTTTTGAAAATACTAGCTAAAACGTGATTAATAATTCAACGTTAGGCTATATGTCTAATTTTTAGTATATTACCATTTTATCCATAACCCGAAAACCCGGTCAAAAACTGGACCCTACTTCACTATTCCCTATAAATACCAAAACGCCAATCACACTTGAGGCAATTTCATCACTGTTAAATTTCCACCCTCAGCGAAAAAAAAAATGGCGATGAGATCTGTCGTTTCATTCAGTGGACTCCGTCGTTTAACGGAAGGTGCTAATGTAGCTCTCCGATCATCGGTTTCCGGCCTCCGACACTTCAGTGACGGAAAAATCCTCGGTGAAGAAGAACGTGCTCAAGAGAACATTTACATTCAGGTCTTCATGATTTAGCTTCTTTTTTTTTTTTTTTTTTTTTTTATAATTTTGTTTAATATTTCGTGAATTTATGTCCTCCTTATTGTTGTTTAATAGTATTTGAATGGATTGTGATTGAATACAGTGAGATTGATCTGAGTTTTGGCGGATCTAAAATTTCATAGGTTGTATCATTTTCAGCTCTTATAGTTCTAAGTACTGCATATATGTGTATGTAATATGTGTATAATGGACATACACACATATATGTGTATTTGTGTATAAGATAATTTCGATGAATAATAGGCGGATGTAATGATTCTCTGATTGAATTCCCTAATTTCAGCTCTTATAGTTCTAAGTACTGCATATATGTGTATGTAATATGTGTGTAATGGACCCATACACACATATATGTGTGTTGTGTGTAGAATAATTATGAAGAATAATAGGCGTATGTAATGATTCTCTGATTGAATTCCCTAATTTCAGCTCGTGCGTGTGCATATGGATGTGTAGAAAAAATGATGTAAATAATAGATTGTACCAATTTCAAACACATGAGCTCTAAGTTTTACATGTATGTTTATGTATATACGTATAGAAACACATGTATATTTTTTTGTTATTCAAATGGATTGTGATCGAATAGAGTGAAATGAATATTTTGATGATTTATACATTTGATCCAAAAATAGGCTGATGTAATAATTCTCTGACAGAATTCACTATGTTCAGCTCGTGCCTAATGTGCGCGTGCATATGTATGTGTATAATCATGAGTGTGTAAATTTTTTACTGTAAATAATAAATATCAAGTCCAAACCAATTAGCTCTAAGTTCTGCTTACATGTATATATTATGTACAGACAAAAACACATGTATATTACGTGTGTATACTGTATACAATACTTACAGTAGATTATAGATTGTACCAGTTCCAAACGCATTAATTCTAAGTTTTGAATTGCATTGGCTTGGAGTAGTTGGGACTGGGGAAAATTCAATTGACATGTTCTCCTTTTGATAGATGATGTAAGTTTTGTGCTAGTGCATTCATGTGTTTATTGTTATTTAATATTTGAAATGAGTACTAAAATATTGTGAAATGGAGACGGATGATTTATACATTTGATCTGAAAATAGGTAGATCTAAAAGGATTTCTATAAATAATAGATTGTACCAATTCCAAATCCTATAGCTCTAAGTTCTGCATATATGTAATAAGTATATTATGTACACACACAGTCGCATATGTATTTTATGTGCGTGTAAAATAATTACCATGAATAACAAATTGTACTTATTCGAAACCTTAATTCTGAATTACATTGACTCCAAATAGTTGGGATTGGATTGATGTGTTCTCTTTTTGATATATGGTATAAGGTTGTGCTAGATCATTCATGCGTATTGCTTTTCAATTTTGTGAGTAGAAAATGGAAAGGGAGAGGTTGGAGAAGGCAAAGCAGAAGGCAGAGCGAGAGAAAGCTGAGAAAGAGAAGGCCGATAAGGTTTGGATCTTTCCCTTATTCTTTTTTTCTTGTTCTATACATATAGTCCTACATAAACTGGCAAATCCCATTTATTATGTTGTTTTTGGTATGTTTTAACAGCGGAAAAAAGCAAATTATTCTTAAAAGAAAACTGCATATTTTAGTTCTAATAGGGCGAGGATTCTCTTATGATATTGGAAATTAAGTTTCGCTCCTTTTGTGATTAAGCAAAAAAAAGATTACCCGCGCCTTTTGGTATATATCAGTTTGGATGTCTTATCTTTGGCTTTGGTAAAATACTGAATATATTCCCTTTATCAAAATCCTACATTAAAGCATCCAATTTCTACTCCGTTAGACTTTTCTATCAAAGTTTCCACCATAGTTCACATCTGCCTTCCATTACCTTTATAAATCATTAAGCTTTATGTCCAATCAAAACAAGAGCAGCTAAAAATGATTTTTGTCTTCTCGGTAAAACATTCACAAAGCCTTTGAGTAAGACAATTGCAAGTAATAGTTTCATCAAAGGAGGACAATTGCAAGTAATAGCAAAAAAGAGAGCCATTTTGCATTGTCATAACTTTACTACTCTTTCAAAAATTCTCATTGGTAAATCTTTGAACTAGGTGTAGTATGGATGGGAATTGTGTATACTTGGTCTAACCATCTATCTCTAAGTTTAAACCATTTTAATAAACCCTAGGTATGACATATGGACATCGGTCATGTTCTCTGATCTCATATAAGATTGTTCACTTGTACTTGAAATCCATAATTGCAATTATTTTATACATTGTATACTTGTTGTGGTGACTGGTGAGTAAACACCTATGCGTCTTTTTCTGGTTTAGCATTTGCTTAATTAAAGTTTTGAACCTTTAAACGAAGTTCTAGCATCCAATTTTTACACATATTTTGTGAATGCCCTACATGTGTAAAAGTTGATAGAATTACGCTGTTTTTACTGTTCTCAACATACACATTGCTCCGTCCCATATGACGCTTTCATATTAACCAGTCTAATTTTTAGTCGGAGACAATTGAATGTTGAGAGATACATGTGTTGGATTGATGATTTTCCTGCCTAGATCTTCTTTTAAATTTTTAAATATATACGTTTTTTGAGATTATACTGTACACGTTTTCTTAACCCGTCATTTCTTTTCTTTAAGCAGAAGGCTGGAGAAGGGGCTAACAAGAGCTGAATTGACATCTCAAACTCTTCCTTTCAAGTTACTTTTGACAAATAAATGGATAATGACTTTGTGTTGCTCTTGATACTGTTGGATCTTGTACAAAGTATTTCGTAGTTATTATCCTCCATGCTCTTCTTCCTTGAAGTTTTCTTTTCTGAGACTGTAAAACACATTTGGTTCGAGAATCGAATATCATCTTGTTTGGGACCAGTTTGATTCTGTTGGCACTGCATTTTTACAGTTTGTTATCGCTTGGTAATCATAGTATAAACTCGTTGCTCGTGATCAAGTCATTCGCAACGAGCACTTGTGTTGAAAGAAGAACTATTACTAGTGATTTCAATGTGCAGAATAGTGACGTTAGAGGGTCCACCTAGTTCGAGTGCACAAAGTAGTTGGGCTAGTGAGTTTCAGATATCAAATGGTTAAATCGGGGAAAGTAAAGAATGTATGTGGATCCTATTGATCTAGTGGACCCAGGCTCCTCTGGAAAATTGAACCTGATATGATCTAGTGGCCAATGAAGTGCAATGAGAACAATGAGGTCTCAATTTCGAATTCAGCAGAAGAAAATATTGTTACTCAGTAGGACACTTTTTCCATCTGCTTAAAGCTGTCCAACAACGATAACAACATATCCAAAGTAATCCCACAATTGATATTACTCAAATTCTATGTACCCACAATTCTAACTATTTTCCAAGTTCATTTACCCCGGTTTGGTAGCTTGGAGGCGAAAAACTAACACAAAACTACCATAAACACACAAACTACTGGACACATACATTAAGGCAAGAAAAAGATTAACACCATTCTGTTCTTCAACCATTTTGCCAACAATTTCATCAACTATTCTGCTCGCCAAAGACTGATCTTTAAGCTCCTGGATTCACTAACTAAAATACTGTCAACTAGAAAGTACAATAAACTTTACAAGTTCGAGCATTGATTGCAGGTGGTTCGTCTATGTACAGGTATGAGTGTTCTTTTTTTGTTTCCTGCTACATTGCGAAGTTGAAATTTTGACTGCCACTTTGGTTTTGAAAGCTGCTTTGAGGAGGGACTGGGTTGGTATCCACTGCAGTTGTAATATCATGGATGCTGGACCTTTTCCGTTCTTTCTTCATCGCCTGTTGTCTAATGAAGTATTTTTGAGCATGACTAGCCACTTGCGTTGGTGTCCTTGATACCACTACGTTTCTTGAAATGCTTCTCCAGTCACCCTTCCCGTATTTGTCCAGACCGATAAGGAATAACCTATGCAAGAATATTAGGATTTTAAGTCTCATAACAGCCATAGAACAGCAAAATTGGTTATAAACATCAACAATAACTACACCTCAAATAACAGCTATAGAACAGCAATGTCAAGTACACAATTAAGTATAACAACTCTACTTATCTTATTATGTTTATACAAGCAGCTGTGCGGACTCTTCAAAAATGTTGTCACACCAGTGTTGGATCCTCCAAAAATGCCTACTTTTGGAGGACCTGACATGTACCCGTCTTCATTTTTGAAGAGTCCAAGCAATGAAGTTTATAAGTACTCGAGTGATATGAGCCCCCGACCCTCTAATGGCAGGGACAAGATTAACAAACTACTCTTCAATCCCAAGCAAGTTAAGAGTTGGTTATATGAAATGGGACAAGAATCTGTCAAAAAGCTTTTTAAGATCATATTTGCAATCACCAAATTCACCATACCACTAAATCACAATCAAACAACCCTTTGAATGATCTAAATTGTGAACATGAAAACTGCCAATGTCTATCAAAAATGGTCAATTTACTCTCATGTTGATCAAGAGGCCAACTATCTCAATCTAAAACAACAGTCCCCACCACCCTCATGGCCAAAAATCACCATTTTGCTGCACGAATGTTAGCTTCGAGCGGGGGTATAAAGAAGAGACAAGAACAATAAGATATAGGACGGATTACACCAATGAGAAGGAAAATTCTAGTTGTATCAGTTTACAAGTTCAGAAATCAAAAGAAAATGTAATTCTTGAATAGGACTACTCTTAGGCAGATAGTTCTCTAAGCATTTTGGCTAAAGATAAACAGTAGAGGATGATTATGCTTAGGCAGCCATTGAACAAAAATAGGTACATTTTTCATATGTTGCTCGAACTCTCAAAAAATGTTGCCGCACAGTGTCGGATCCTTCAAAAGAGCACTACTTTTGGAGGACCCAACAAGCATTCATCTACATTTTTTGAAGAGTCCAAGCAACATAGCATTTTCCCTTCTTTTTCTCTTTTGATGGCTAAAAAGGAGTTCTTTTTCCCACTGAACAAAGCAGAAAGAAAAATGCCTAACTGAAACCAAAGGAGACTCATTTCCGAGCCAAAAACTCTGCCATTAACAAAAAGAGTCTTTTTGTCCTACTGATCAAAGCAGTAAGAAAAAAAATGCGTAAACTGAAATCAGAAGAGACCCAATTTCCTAGCCATAACAAACAAACAAACAAATAAGAGAAGAATTAGTCAAAATACTGTTATTCTATATTCACTCACATTCTCGATTAAAAAAAATAGGTGATAAACATAACCAACAACCCTAATTCAACCTTAAAAGATAAATGTAATCCACGAAGATTGTTTAATTGCATTTCCATATTATCAAATTAAACTTATAAACTTAAAAATCTTGAACCTGACTCTGGATGAAGAGGATTACTCAAAGGCAGTTCATTGGAAAAGAAAAAGGTACCTTTTTCCTGATTTTTTTCCTTTGATGAGTAAAAGAGTCCTTTTTCCCCACTGATCAAAGCAGAAAGGAAAATGCTGAAATTGAAACAAAAATAGACTCATCTCCTAGCCAACAAACTCCACCATTAACATTAGGTGATTTCTTCCCATCCGTTCTAGCCTCAGTGGACAGAGTTAAACTCTGAAACTTGTTGCTGGTGTGACGTGACAGTTATCCCATGGAATTAGAAGAGGTACAGGCAAGCTAGCCTAGACACCATGGTTATCAAAAAAGGTAGTACCTTTTTCCTAATATTTCTTTTGATGAGTAAAAATGAGTCCTTGTTCCTCACTGATCAAAGCACAGAAAGGAAAATGCTGAAATTGAAACAAAAATACTCATTTTCCAAGCCAAAAAACTCCACCATTAACACTAGGCCATTTCTTCCCATCCGTTCTATACCCTTGATAGAAAAAGTTACCGGTACTTATTGTTGGTGTTACGTGATAGAGGTATCCCATGGTATAAGTCGAAGTACGGACAAGCAGGCCTTGACACCACAGTTATAAAAAAAAAAAAGTACCTGTTTTTCCAGACTTTTTTCTTTTCATGAGTCCTTTTTACTCACTGATCAAAGCAAAAAGGAAATGCTGATATTGAAACAAAAATAAACTCATTCCAAGCCAGCAAACTCCACCATTAACACTACATGATCTTTTCCCCTTCTATACTCAGTGGACAGAGTTACATGATCTCGCGAGATACGAGGTACAGGCAAGCAGGCTCGGACACCAACAACAACAACAACAACATACCCCGTGAAATCCAACTAAGTACGGAAGCTGGCTCGGACACCACGGTCATCAAAAAAAATAAATTATTCTATATTCAGCCACATTTTCAGAAATGATAAACACACATCTGAATAGGTTATAAACAAAACCCATATTACCAAATTCAACATAAACACTAATTTTCACCTGATAAACATAATTAAACCCAAAAAATTTCAAATAGCAAAATAGTACCTGTGTTCATCTTCAGTCCATGGTGTACCCTTTTTCCTCTCAATTTCATTATTCTTCTTGTTTGATCCCGATGAAATCTGGCAATCGCCTTCCAATTCAACCGGATCATCCGTATAGCTCGGTAGATCAATCCGACCCGAATCAATTTCAAATACATCGTGAACAAGGTCATCGTAATGAGCCATGATATCGTCGGCGGTTTTTCCGGGGACATGATCGGCGATCAATTGCCACCGGTCGGCGACGTTTTCAGGGTACAAAACCAGGCCGTGTTCGAAGAGCTTGTCGTCGTCCCTCGTCCATGTCGACATTGAATTAGTCGGCGCCGTTGAATCGCCGATTGGGATTTTTTGGTAAATGACAGAATGGCTAAAAGAGGAGGACTAAAAGAGAAAAGGTATCTTTTTCTTTTTCTTCAATTTTTTACCCTTAATTAATGTAGTGCTCGTTTGGTAAGAGAGATATGAAATAATTAATTTTGAATTAATTTTTAGATGGGTTCATTTTATATTTAGTCGGATAAAATTGTGGGATGACTTATTTCGAAATTGTAATATTACTTTTATGAGATCCGCATTAAAGATGAAATAACAATTATGAAATTAACTTGTTCCTCAATCAAACGAGTTTATACAATATTATTTAGGGGGGCGAATTGGTTAAACAAGGAATCTCAATGGGAAAGTCTTGAGTTTGATATCACCTACATGTGTTTTTTGTGGGGTATATAGCTTATAGTATGAGATTTACTTAATGCGATTTATAAATTCGATGTTGTTTGCGAGCTATTTAGTGAAGTAAATTCTGCATAATTAAAGAATAGCGGCAAGAAGTTGAATTAAGAATACGGAAAAGGTCAAAATTGCCCCTGAACTATGAGAAATAGACTACTTATACTCTCCATTACATTTTGGGATCAAAAATACCCCCGCAGTTATCCCAGGAGACCACAAATACCCTCAAGAGTTGACACCCCAATTTTTTAGTGACGTGGCAAGCCACATGGAACTAATCCCTTCACCTAAGCATTACCAACTAAGATTCACTACAAAAGAACTTGACTTTTGTCGCCACAAAATCCCAAAANAATTATGAAATTAACTTGTTCCTCAATCAAACGAGTTTATACAATATTATTTAGGGGGGCGAATTGGTTAAACAAGGAATCTCAATGGGAAAGTCTTGAGTTTGATATCACCTACATGTGTTTTTTGTGAGGTATATAGCTTATAGTATGAGATTTACTTAATGCGATTTATAAATTCTATATTTTTTGCGAGCTATTTAGTGAAGTAAATTTTGCATAATTAAAGAATAGCGGCAAGAAGTTGAATCAAGAATATTTATGGATAAAAATACTCTTGAGATTCGTATTTCATACATAATAGTACTTGTATTATTAGTCACTTTAAAACAATGCATACATTTGACATTTTAGATTAGTATCCTTATTAACATGTTTGATCATTTTTCTGATCTATTCGAATTTCAGTGATAGGAGGGAGTGGAGATCACGTATTAGGATAAAAGGTTAGTAGTGTAGAGGATTGTTTTGTCCTGCGAAGGTGTAGACTTATTAATGTTTGTCATAATATTAGTCATACCCTTGTAGTTCTTGCGATGGGTTGTTTATTGCTATGCTTTTTTCGTTATTTTCTTCTTTTACTTGGATTTGATGCACTTGAGTTGAGTGTCTTTCGGTAACAGTCTCTCTCCGTATACGACCTTCTCCAGAACCCAACTTAATGAGATTTTACTGAAAATGTTATTGTTATTGTATTTGAATCTTAGTCAATAAAATTATTTGATATTTGTATCGTTGAAAGGTAAAAGATACTCTGCGACATTAGTCGAGATACGAACAAACTACCCCAAAAATAACAAAAATCAAAATGTGGGCCAAGTAAAATTGGGTCCAAGCCCATTAGTATTTCATTGCCTTAGTAAAGCCCAAAGTAAACTTTACAAAAGACCCCAAGCCCAATAAAGTCCAGATATCCACAAACACAAAAACCCTAATATAGTCTTCACCATTGCTGAAAAAAATCACACAGAGTATCAGTTGCCGCACGCACGAAGGTGATTCTTCGTCTTTTTGCTGCAAATCTCTGTGAGTTTTATAGCTTTATAGCTTTATTTGATCAAAATGCTTAAGGATGTCAAGCAAATTTTATTTACTTTGCTAAAAACTAATAAAATCCATGTATGAACCATTTTTCTTCAATACAATGTGTTTTTGTGTTTATGTGTTACTATTTACCGTTTGCGAGCTTTGGATTTTGAGCGATACAGGTAATGTGTACTGGTAAGTTGACGCTAGTGTGAAAAAGATAGGTTTTTTTTTTAACTTGTTGAGTTGTTATGTGTTGTTGCAGATATTTGATAATAGTGGATTATTTGAGTTGCGTGCAAGTTTGCCCGTACATTATTATCAAAAAGTAGTCTTTGATAACAAAAAGATTTAGTGTAAAATGAATATCTGAATACTTAAATGAATGACCCGGATAGTGTGGAACGAATAAGAGGGTTTGTATAACATTATATTGCCCTATATTAGTAGATACATTTCTGTGCTTTATGTGATCACAATGCCTTGGGATTGAGCAAAATTATTTAATTGCTAAGAGCTGTTAAAATCCATATGGTTTAGGGTGCCAATTTGTTTTAAATACAACGTCTTTGTGTATATGTGTTCCTGTTTGTTGCTGGCTATGGATTTTGAGCAACACAGGTAATCTGTGTATTTGAAATTTGGAAAACTAGTATGGGGAATGGAGAGTGTAGTGGCAGGTTGACTGTAATTTTTTTAAAAAATTAGTTGAATATGGCACCAATGTAACTGCATTAGCGGTTGATGAAGTTGGAATGAACCATGGCGTACCAGGGTTCAAATCACAACAACGATAAAAACATTTTAGTTTAGGTGATCTTTTATCATTTGTCGAGTGGAGATAGGTAGCACCTGGTGGATTAGCAGAGTTGCGTGCAAGCTTGCCCAAAGATATTGTAGTGGTAGATTTAAAAGATAGTATAAGATGTTGCTCAGGAGTGTCGCTCTGTGGTCAATGGAATGAACTGTGGTATCCCACAGTCAAAATCATAACATTGATAAGAAATAGATAGGTGATTTTCTTCCATTTGTCATGCTGGTACTTGTGTTGGTAGGAGATAGTTGGTACCTGCTGGATTAGTCGAGTTTCCAATTACCTTGCTGAAGGAGATTGTACTGGTAGATTGATGCTAGTGTAAAAGATAGTCGAAGATGGTACCAGGAGTATCGTGTAGCCGTTAGTGAAGATGGGATGAATAATGGTATACAAGGGTCCAAATCACCACTATGGTAAAAAGTAGTTAAATGATTTTTTTCGTTTCTTGAGTTGGTAACTGTGTTGGTGGGAGATAGATTGGCACCCTCGGGATTAGTTGAGTTTCGTGCAAGCTTGTTTGGGCAGCATCATAGTAAATAAGTAATCTTTTAGCATTCTTGTATCTAGAATTGAAATTTTAATAATCTTGTGTATGGGCTATTAATAGTATACAAGATTGGTTGTTCAAGACATTCAAAAATTCCATTGCGCAATTTCGTGAAGTTGAAGTTCTAACAGTCATTGCAATTGGTCATAATCAGTTCATCTGGTTTTCTGTAGAACAGAGGGTAATGGTTGCTCTAGGAATATACTTACATCCAGTAATTGGGATTGCTAAATGAAGCCTAGTGTATTAACCAGCACAACAGATCACAGTTATAGCAGGTTGGTCTGAGGACTTGGAAGGCTAGTGTCATATTAGTTGTCTAAGCCGATATGCCGTTTCCGAGCCTATCCCCATGCAAATTGGTCTAGTTATGTAATTACTTTCTCCATAATGCTATCTGGGAACAAAAGAGAATAAAAATGCATCTTTTAGATTCATGCACTGATTCTTGTTATAAAGGCTTTCCTTGAGCTTAAAAACTATTTGCAGACCTGAGAGCACAGATTATACCATGTAGCTTAGGAAAGTTAGCTTCTCATTTTTGTAAGGACCAAGAAATATGCTTCACAGGTGTTTATTTTGTACGTTAAGACTCAATAAATTGCAATATTTGATAAAAATATTCAGATTCACGGGAAAATGAACTACGCATCAGCAAATGTTCTTGTCCCAGGGAAAAGATTAATGATGAATAACTAGAGGCATTAACTTTTTTTTGATAGGTAACTGACAAACATTAATTCAACAGGTTTCGTCTAAGGAAATTCTGCAAGGATGGGTCGTGTGCGCACCAAGACCGTGAAGAAGTCATCTCGACAGGTAATTGAGAGGTACTACTCCAAAATGACTTTGGATTTCCACACAAACAAGAAGATCCTGGAGGAAGTTGCCATAATTCCTTCCAAGCGTCTCCGCAACAAGATTGCTGGATTCTCCACTCACCTCATGAAGCGTATCCAAAAGGGACCCGTTCGTGGCATCTCCCTGAAACTGCAAGAGGAGGAACGTGAGAGACGCATGGACTTTGTTCCTGATGAGTCTGCCATCAAGACTGATCTCATTGAAGTTGACAAGGAGACCCTTGACATGCTTTCAGCCCTCGGCATGTCTGACCTTCCAGGTGTTGTCAAGCAGGCCGCTGAGCCCCAAGCAGTGGCAGCTCTCCCAACATATGGTCGTGGTGCAGGAGGTTTTGGACGGAAATACTAATAAGAGAACAGTTACAATGATCTTATGGTCTATTGAAGAAACTTTTGGTAGATTATATGTTAGTTTTCCCTAATTTTTCTTTTAAGGAGTCTTTGAAACTCATTCCAGTGTTTTTGAGACATAAATGATGAACAACCCCTTTTGGCGTTAAAATGCATTTGATACATTTTTCTTCAATTACTTTCATTTTGCTGCTGGCAAATCTTCCATGTGTTAATGGGAATATTTGCTCGAATACTCGTGAGTGAGGCTTATTTGGGTCGTGTTAAGGTAACAAGATTTATGATACTACACACGCCTTTAGATTAAGATCACAAGATTTATAATACTATTCACGCCTTTAAATTATGATCACATAATTCAGAAGTTTATTTTGTTTCTTATATTCTGGCACAATCAAATTAACACACTTAGATTAAAACGAAGAAAGTAGTATGGTATCTAGCTATAACAAAACTACTTAATAACTAACAAAGGTTGTGGTGGAGTGTAAAGTACTCCGTTGTCGGTGAAGGTCTCAGGTACAAAGTCACCTCTGTTAGAGAGCACTTTACTCCTAATGTGGGACTTCTGGACGAGAATCGAAATTTAGTCGGACTCCAATATGGATACCAGAAATGGACGAGATAAAAAAACTACTTGGTAGAGTTTTGGACAGAAAAACCACCAGTACATTGACCAGCAAACAGTACTTAATAATTAATTAGTTTCCTTAATTAATCATTAGTACCTTCCTTGAGCATGCTAACTAATAATACCACATCTGAGTCAGACTTATCATTATTGGTTCTTGTTTAAACTTTAGCATACCAGCCTCAACCACACATTAGGAAGTCCTTAATTGACTAGCGATATTTGAATCAGTTTACGTATATCTCGATTATTTTACTGAATATTTATATATTATCTTTCATTATTATATATATCGAATAATTCTATCAACTAAGGCTTTTGTCTTTACTATATTTTAGTTGCCTGTTAGGCCAAATTTCTGAAACGGTAATAATGTTCATTTTCAAATAAATAAATATATTTTTAAAATAGGAAGGCATTTGACCAAGTTTTTTGATGAAGAAATAAGTGCTTTTGAAAATAATGGCCAAACACATAACTACTACACTAATTAATAAAAAGTCTTTTTCAAATAATTTAGCTAAACACAAAATGCATGTTTAATAAGAAGTATTTCTCAAAATAAATTGATTTTCAAAGTTTGGCTAAATAAATTATAAATTCCGATCTTTCATATTTTTCACTCACTTCATTTACTGCCAGAACACATTAATTGACTTCTATTGTATTACTAACAAGTAACAAGTATGCATGGAACTTGCAAATCCTTAATTGTTTAATTATTTATCAGCATTAATTAGACTCTCTTGTTACATTAAGGGACATAATCTCTTAATTAATTGGATATTTTGAGATTAATTAAATTAAAAATGATCTTCCCAATCATAGAGGGTTAAGGTGGCATGTGCCCCCTAATTGTCCATACATGCATTTGTATAAATCATTAAGACTGGTAGAAAGGGAACCAAAACAGTTCATATACATACATTATTTTTGCCCCTACAAAAAAATCTTTTTTAAATTTTAAGAAATAAAATCAATATAATAAGTCCAAAATTCTAATTAACTTTTTAACACAAATATTTTAATTACACGAATGAAGGATCACCATAAGTTTCTTGTTAATTTAAGATTATTTTCTTAAAAAATAATAATTGACTTTTAAAAAATAAATAAATATTGAACCACTGTTGGAACTTTGCACTTGGCAAACTAATGTCTTTTTATTTATGTGTGATACATAAACATGATTTTTAAATTCGGTTAAGCTGATAACTATGATTTTTAATTTTGTCAATGTACAAGTAGGCACTATAACTATTCAAAACTTGAACAAATAAACACTCGAATTCGACTGGCAAAATTATGTTCAACTCCTAGAATAAAAAAAATTATTTTGCGATTTGCGAGCATTACTTTCAGAATAAAACATGTTATATATATGAATTTAAATTTAATCGAACCAATATAAATATCAAATATCGAGTTAAAAAAAACAGTCATCATAAGTTATTCATGCATGCAAAGTGATGAGACTCAGGCAGTTGATAAGGTTGCATCACAGAAACTGAAATCTTACCATAATTTTGGTGAATATTAACAACTCTCTTTCAACTAATAATGACATATTGTGTTTTCTTTTAACTTGTGGACAAACTTATGTATCTTATTCTTAAAAAAAAAAAACTCATAATTTTTAAGTATTGCATGTGGCTACATTTTCTATTTGTGACGATTCTATGATTTGATGTTTATGAATTTTATAATTATTCAGAGTAAAATAGTTTTAGTGAGTAAGTAGATTTCTTAATATATATAAGTTCTGGATTTTGAGACATGACGATAAATATAATGATTGAGTTCATAATATATTAGTTATACATATTCAAGTAATTTTCTTAAAAAAAACACATGATTTTAAGATAAAATACTGAATCTTATAGAATCTATAACTTTTATAATAAAAGTGTCTGTCTCTAATTTTGTAATTTTCATCGATCGTTAGTTATATAGAAGACTTTGCTAAATAGAAGCTCGGATATTTTCTTAAGTATCTTATAATGTTTATTTGCGTATCAATTTGTGGCCGTTGGGATGTCTCTAATAGAGTTGGGGAAACCTTATAGTATATGCCAATAATAATTAATATATAGTTTATATTTTGTGCATAGTTCTTTTTTTAAAAAATATATATAGTATTAGATTAAATTGACTTATAAAAAGTAAGTGAATTACGTAGCAATCCTAATACGATAATTTATAAAATAGAATAATAATTTGTTATGACTGATAATGATAATCTAACCATTACTTCTTCTTTTTTATAAAAAAAGTAGCTATGAATTTGTTGCTAAATTAATACTTTGTCGATCACTAAACATGATTTCTTGATAAATTTTAGATAATTTGTACTAATCGTCGTTAAATAGAATTAACAATGATTTTTTTTAGTTTAGAGTTGACATTATTTAGTGTGATTTAATTTATATTGCGAGTTTCGATCTCTGATAGACCTTAACCTTGTTAATTTATAATAATGAAAAAGTAAGATTTGTTCCTTGTTCCTACCGTCGATCAACCCCAATTTATTTAGGACTGAAACGTTATTGTTATTGATGAAATTTATTCATTAATTCATTTTTTTATAGTAAAAGTTAGTGTATATATATATATACTAACTTAAATCTATAATTAATGAACTCATTGCAAGAAAAGGAAAATATAGTGATATAAAAGCAAAAGAATAATAGTACCACCTTACTATAAAATTTTGAAATTCAGCCCCTTTCTGAATCTGACCTCTTTAATTATACATTGCCAAGGACAGTCATGTGTAATATATCTTATAATATTTTTTTTTATTTTTTATTTTTGTAGAAGAGTTGTTAATATTCCCATAAATAACTCACATGATGTCTGCCTATTTTTTTTCTTTTTTAGGTAGTCAACTTAATTATTACCACATGACATAAGTTTCATAATTATGAAAATTAACTCCTTTTTCTTATACTATATTATTGACCTTCACTACAACAAAAGGGTGAATTACATGAGAATTTTTCTGGGGATTAATATGAAAATTTGTAGGAAAATAAATTTCTTGTGAATTTTCATACTAATCCCTAGAAAAATTCTCATGTAATTCACACTTTGCTTGTAGTGCTTAAGCATGGTTAATATTTTGCAATACTATTTATTTATTAGTCTATTTCAAAAAAAAAATAATTATAATTTATTGTCACAGTAATATCTCTTTAAGGTAAAATACATCTCGATCAAAAAAAGATAAATATAAAAGTAATTTGGTGGACGAATCATTCTACGTTCACATAGAGTCTGAGAAAGGGTCGTATCTTTTCATCCTACATACCCTGACAGGCTGACACAAGTATTGATAGTGGATTTCATAGTTTAAATTTGTGATCTATAGATCAAACAAAGATAACTTTATCGTTACTCTAAAATTTTCCTAGGCAAGAAGATAGGAAACTCCCTTTGGTATATTATTGTATGTGATGAATGAGGACACATCTTATCACAAATCTTCCATTGAAATCTTATAGTACCCAACATTATTATATCATAATATATTCATGAGTTGTACATGAAATGAGAGATTAAGACATTAAACAATAATGGAGGCTGCAATTTGTTGGCTAAGCACACTTGATTAAAAAAAAGATTTTAAGTACAGCATTGTTTAATTTCAGTTGACAAAACAATAAACAAGTAATACTATGTACTTTTTTTTCCTTTTGATTAAGTCAAAAAGTGGTGCTTTTTTGGAAGATCTGATATGAACGCGATAATAATTTTGGAGAGTACGAGTAATGTAGGTATTCGATATTTGTTATGAGATTTCGATTAACTTAAATTCTCCCCACGTAAGTCTTTTTGTTTAGGGAAGAAAAGTACAATTATGTTTTACGACTAATTTAAATTTATGCTGCATAAGATTTCTTGTTAAGGATAGAGAAATACTGCTATGTGTTACTTTCAAGGTTCAAACTCATCATGATCTCTTGTTAAGAATGGAGAATCAACTCTCTATATAATAACAAAAATAACAAGAAGTCAACAATATATTCTGTGTAATCTTATAAAATAGGATTTTGAAATGATCGGTTATATAGAAAATTTACCTTTATCTTAAAGATAAAAAAAATTATTTCTGATAATTCCTCTCGGCTTAAGAAAAATAATAATCAATTTTTATTAATATTTATTTTATTCAAAGAGTTCGAACTTGAAACCTCAAGCAAACAAGTACTACTATATTCATTTGCATTTAATACTAATAAATTCTTCATGCCAACAATTAAATAAGCACATGAAATGTCCTACTACTCCCATTTCCTTTCCACCTTCCTTTCTCTCCCCTTCATTATATACTCAAAACTCACAAGTTTTCATCTAAAAAAAACAAAACTCCATTAAAACTCTATACTCATCAAGAACTTAGAAAAAAAAATCCCAAAATCAAAAAATCCCAAGTTCAAAACTTTTACAAATATGGCCAAAAAATTGAAGATCTCTTCTATTTTCAAGAAAAAAGAAATAGGGCTAGCCACTTGGCAATGGCCATCTTGTACACATTCCAAGACTCTATCTTTTAGAGGTGATGACAACATTTTCAAAACTATAAATTCAGTATTCTTTGACCCTTTTGATGGAATTGAAACCCCACAATCTTATTCCACAAATTCATCATTAGATACCAATAGCATTTCAATAGAATCCCATGAAGAAATCATAAAAGGGGCTAGATCAGAAAGGCTATTTTTTGAACAAGTGGCTACAAGTTCAATTTTTCAAGAACCAAATCAAGAACCACAAGAGGAAAATCAAGAAAATGATTTGCCATTTAAAGAGAGTGTAATTTTGGCTATGGAATCAAAAGATCCTTATTTGGATTTTAAGAAATCAATGAAGGAAATGGTTGAGAGTCAAGGGATTAAAGATTGGGATAATTTACAAGAATTATTAGCATGTTATTTGAAATTAAATGGTGAAGTAAATCATGGTTTTGTTTTAGGTGCTTTCGTCGATATGCTTATGGAACTTGTTATCCCTACTACTCCGAGTACTAATTCGGATAATTCAATTACTTCTTATTCTTCTGTTGCTTCTTCTTCTTTTTCTTGCCCCTCATCTCCTCTGTCTTCGTTAGGACATAAAGAGACAGAGGAACAAGAAAATGCAAAAGTCCCCTAAGATATAGTGTAATTTTTTATTGTTTATTCATAACGTAAAGAAAGTTTACTTCTGATTCTGTTGTTTGTTTTTACAATTCAAGAAGACTTGACAGAAATTGCTGATTGGATTGGTTCAATACGACTTCTCACTCAGAATTCGTCCTTCTTCAAAAGTAAGAAAGATGACCTACTTCAACTCCATCTTAACGAGCGATACCATCTAAGTACATTTTCCATAGTTCTCCGTATAAGTCTATTGGCTCAAGTAATTCAGATTCACGTCTAGTTGACTCACTTTCTATCAAATGGTTTTTTCACTCCAAAAAAAGAAATTTGAGGCATGTGGTTAAAAATTGAGGAGTCAAAACTATCATGTCACACCGCTCAATGATTATGTAATCATATCTTGTGTATATTATTACAAATGCAACGGTTATTAATTTTTATCTGGCTTACACCACCGGGGCGGATATACCATGACCCAAGCAGCGTCACAGGACATTGCTTCGTTGAATTTAATCACTATGTACATATATAGATAATCAAAGAAATGAAAATGTTATTTTGTTTAAATATAAGAAACGTTGCCATTTATCATTTTAGTGATATATTTATTTGTTTACCTTTTTAAATTTTGATATTATTAATTAAAAAAAAATTACGTACGCCACTGCATCCTACCCACCACCAGAATAAGTAAAATGAAACAAAAATATTCAAGAGACACACTTAAAAAGTCATAAATTGGAACAAATAAGGTAACAATAAGTGTTTTTTATCCCCTATTTTATTCCATAAAGAAAATTATTTGATATGGTTGCTGAAAATGTAAAGTTTTGATGTCACTTTTTTGTTTGAATAAGACAATTGCACTCACCCTTTTCAATAGAAACAACAAAATGTGTCTTGCACTCCTCAAAAAGTCATAAATGCATATTTGATCGCGTCTAATAAACTCTTGTAATTCAATTCTTCTTTGGATTACACACAAGCCAAAGGTGGAGTCAGCGTAACCAACAAGATTCATCATTTGAATCTTTTTCATCAAAGAAATTACAATATATATAGCAAATATTGCATCTCTTTAATTTGTTCGTGTGTTATTTAGACATATAATTCTTCTACTTACATGTGGCTCCGTGATTAATAACATATAGTTATTAAATAGTCATCAAGATGCACATAAACTTATTTTAGCTTTATCGTTACATGAAAAAAACGTAGAAAAATAAGGTGTTCAGCAAGTATCATGTGATAACAGAGCTTGGAGGACGGACACAAAAAATTCTTGCGATCAATCCTTTCATCGAAAAATTATACTATAATGATTATATATGACTATAAAAACAGTATAAGATATGATCACATGATCATGTGGTAGCAGTTTAGAAGTTCATGACATGATCATGTGGTGTGAAAGAGAGTACAATTGTTGTACAAATTCAGTTTAAATTAGTTTTATTTATATGTTGCTGAAAACAATAATTTTTTTTATATTATTTAAAAAAAAAAACAGCCTGGAATGACAAAAATATAGGACCATCTTGCACCCTTTACAATATTACCATCAATCATCTAACATAATGTCTGCCTAAAGTACTCTCCCCACCATTATTTGGACCTTTTTTTTTATAACGATCATGTTCGAGTCAGTTTGTAGACACTTCAATTATCAAAGAGTACTTGTTATTACCTTTACTTAGCTCATGTTACATTTATCAGATAACTCAATCTATATAGCGGAGCCAGTTATTTCTCTAAGGAGATTTAAAATATAAAGAAGCAATTTTATATAAAGAACACAAATGAATCAGTTTCTACTATACATACATAACAGATAATGATAACGTCGATATTTTCAGTAAGAGGATTCAAAAAATAAAGAGAGAAGCACACCAAGAGGCCCAGGAGATTCGACATTTATAATAAATACATAACCAACGAAGGAGATTCAGATGAACTTTCAACCTCGATCACAAATATTACGGACTTTGTATATGCAGTGTAATTTTCCGACCTTTCCACCACCTAGTTCATCTCTGCCTATCAAGACTTACATGAATGAAAAGAAGTCACCTACCGTTTTTTTCTTATCCACTGAAATTCAAACATTGATCTATCTCATATAATGCCTATGCAATTTTTTGACAGATGGGCCACACCCATGAGTGACATTATTTGGGACCTTGTCTTTTAAAGTATATGATATAATAATGCATGCATGTTTTATTTGAGAATGGAGATCCAAATGAGCTGAAATTTGTATATGACATATAATATGGTGTCTTTTGTGAATGATGAGATAATATTATATTTTATCAAGGATGAAACATGAGGATTTTCCATATTTATGTAGGCACCAACCATCTTAAATAAAATCTTTTTAACTTTTTTTTTCTATTAATCAATTGATATTCGATATTCACTTACCTCAACTAGTTCAAGATTGTATCGCGCTTGGGAAACTCTCATTATTAGGAATGCTCTTAGTATCAACAGTCAAACCCGAAGCCTCTGATTAAAATGAAAAAATCTCATCAGTTACGATAAATCTCTTTATGGCAAGTAAAATCATACTAGGTTACTAGCTAGTTTCCATTTGTCTTCAGCCCACTATTGGGGAGTTAGTTCATGAGACTTTGCCTCTATAGTTGCTTGTATAACTTGCGAGTTTAGTTGAATCTAGTAGTTTTGACTCAAAACCTATAAGAGCGGTAAAAGAACTGGTTAAATGAGTGAAAATAATAGATTTCACTTTGCGTCTTGGAATTATAACTCATAAAGTTGAAATCTTGAATCCGATTTTGTCAATGCTAGCACCAGACAAAAATGAGTTCTAATTTTGTCTTTTTTTTTTGACATAATGAAATAATTGTACTCATCCTCACATGCTTGGAAGCTGAATAAGAGGCAGAATGAGCCCATGAAACTGACACAAAATGGCCAGGGGTTAAGTCCAACTTTTCTATTGAAGCCAAAAGAAAACACATACAAACAGTTGCTCCAATAATGGAATTCCAATATTGAATTCACAAGTTTGTTATAGAAATTGTTTGTACTCAAGTTGTATGTGAGTGAGGACTTTTTAGTCACAATATTATGCATTATATACAACACAGAGGCAGATGCAGGATCAGAAACGAAAAAAAGAAAATGTCGCGACTGAAAGTCAAATCGCTGACTTAATACTACGCTTGGTGGGATGGTAAGTACTCTTCCATCCTTAACCAGAGGTCTCGTGTTCAAAATGACAATCACTATCAACAACTGCTTAAATTACTTTACAAAAGTTTTACTTTCATTATTGCAATGAGAAAAGAGCAATGTGGACATTGTTTTGTTCCCTATTATCATTGAAACCTGATGGGGACACTAATACTTCCTTTCTAACCACAACTAGCTTCTAACAAGAAGATATGGGGTATTAAGAATTTGACAACCAAACATGAGAAGTCCAGGATGTTCGACAAAAGACGTTAGATGATTTCAGCAGAGAGAGTCAGTCGGGAAGTAGCAAGTACCTAGTGGAATAGTTGAGGTGCACATGAGCTGAACAGCACACGGGACACTACCATTATAAGAGAGATAGATAGAAGAGCAACAGTGACCTAAACAGTCCTGTGATAACTTCTCAACCTGCAATTACACAAGGACGTAGCAGGTACCTAGTGGAATAGTCGAGGTGCACGTGAACTGGACGTAGTATGTTTTGAACTTCCTATTACTAAAGGAAGAAACTTCAATGCAGTCAAAAAATTGGCATTGTTTCAACAGAGCTACCTAATGAGACTCACTTCATTTTCACATAAATCGTCAATGTAGAGGGTTAAGAACACTAAAGCTTCACTCCTTATTCTAGTTACTCATGCCTAAATCTAAACATCCTATAAACAGAAGACCGTCTACATCTATATCGTAACTTAATCACATCCTAAACTCTACAACATGGTGACTTAATCTTCTTTGTGATTAGATCCATTACTCAGAGAAGATCAAGGTCAGTCAGAGGAGCACCTCTCTGGTCGATAGCTCCTTTCTTACTGACTGTAGAAACTCAAATATCAATTAAAAACAAGATATTTGAGTACCATTCAGCATAAATTAAAATTCTCCCACCTATAAACTCAAAAAATTAATATGGTAGACATGCTGATAAAATAATCAAAAAGTCCCCTTCAATCGACATGTGTTCGAAAGAAATCTGTTCCACATTTAAAGGGAAAACAAGCAAAGTTTACAACAGCAAAATACTCATTGATTTATATATAGCATGACAGCAGGTACCTCATTGCCATGCTGACCCCAAAACTTCCACTAACTGTAGATCTCTCATCCATTGTCTGGTCTTAGTAGACAGAAATCATTGACTTAATCAGAATCCTCAAAGTATTCTCCTTCATCAGATGGCTCATCAAAGGAACGCATGTCAAGCTGGTAGCGAAGGATTCCTCCAATGCCACCAAATCCTCTGCAGAACTGTGATCCCTCTTGAGACCTGTTAGTGACAAACTCAAGTGAACAACCAAAAGTTTTGTATTCATTGGCAAACCACTCCAACAGGGGCATTTTATCCTGAACCTCCAATTCAGCTGATGTGGCAGAATCCTTGAAGTTACTATTATCAGCCTCTTGCTCCTTGTTTAGGTGCTTAATGACAATCTCATTAGTCACACTGTTTTTCAGTACGTAACGGTTTATATCAAGATTTTCCCACACAATTAGAGTTTCAACAGCTCCCATCTCCAAACCTTTTATTGTGTCATCCACACCAAATACATACTTGCCAGTATCTTGACTGATTTCCTCAAAGAATTTCCCTATCAAGCGCTTTTCTTGTATAAACTTCACATTTGCCAGTATCTCAGCAGACAGCTCGATTGCCTGATTGAAGCCATTCTCTCCACCATAGGACACATCAACCACATTAAGTATCTTTGCTTGTAGACGTGGATCAAACATATCAGATTGGCTTAGCTCCGTTTTGAAATCAGCTGATCCAGCAAGTATTAGTCCAGATACATTTGGCTGGCTAGTGGCTGGGTTAATGAAGAATTGAGTAGCAAGCTCTGCTGTCTTCCTCACATAATTATGACGTTTCTCCATTCGAAGACGAGCAAACCGAAGAGCTGATTGACCTCCTCTTCCATGCTTCTTTGGGAGATCAACAGTGAACTTATGAAGAACTTCTCGGGTGTTGCCACTCAAGGTCCCAAAAAGGGTCCCATTACCATCCATGACAATGAAACCAAACTTCTCATCAGATTCCAACAATTCACCAAGAGGTTCTGTATGAAATTTGTTGTCACATAAGTATAGAGACGCATTTATGGGTTTAAAAGGTGTAAGATCAAAGGTGACCTTCTTTTCCTTTCCATCATCCGTCACTATAGTTCCAGTATAAAGCAGCAAACCATTAGGAGGAACTTTGTTATACAGTTTAAGCCTCTGCTGAGCAGACGTTATTGCACCAAGCACAGACTGACGGTTTACTCTGCTCTTAATATTTGATGCAGTACCATATTCTTCTGCCAGCATCTTGGTAATACGAGATATCTGATCACCAGGGGGTATGATAAGAGAGATCATGCTGGTGCCGTTTCCTCTGGCAGATTGTAGGGCTTTGATTAATTTTTTCATTTTCCATATTTCAATATTCTTATCATTTTCTTGGCCATCTGCCATTATTGCCAATTGATCCCAAGCACCTGCTTCAGCTACAAATCAATCTAAACTAGAGTCATATTGAAGACAAATTAGAGTCCACATAGATCAAGTACATAAGAAACGAAGAAACATGAGATAAGAAAAACAAAACTGCAGGTGCATTCCAAAGTAATTATTTTGGAGAAGGATGATCCGGATGTATCAATGAGCGCATATTCCATCACACATAAAGGATCAGAAGTACTTAAAACTGAGAGAGATTTTAGCATATCCTTATATCAACTATCTAACAGGTCCAATTGAACAAACAATGCTGTCTTATTGGTTTATGTACTTGACAACATGCATGTAAACTTCTAGGGAAGCATAAAGAGAATTATGCTGTCTTGAGCTTGCACTTGCACAATTGAGAACATTACAAGTCTTCTTTTTGTATAGAGTGTCTCCTAGTTGCAACTAAGAACTAACTCAATCAACTACACCAATCCTAAGGTGGTCAAGTCCAACTATACAAATCCTCTTATCCATACTGCTTTATTCAAGCCCATTTCTTTCCAATGCTAAATAACTTGTCTTTAACCAGAAACAATACACCAGCAGCAACTAAATGCCGAGAAAATTAACTTTGGCTGGATATGAAGAATATCAAACCCACATACTCGGCTAAAAGTGATGGCTGGTTTAAGTTCTTGCAAGTAAAGAGCACTTTTATAAATCTCTAATCAGACACCAGTAAAACAACTCTAATACCTCAAAGCTATGTTGCTTGGACTCTTCAAAAATGTCAATGGGTGCGTTTCGGATTCATCAAAAGTAGTGTATTTTTTGGAGAATCTGAACGGGTGCGGCATCGAAAGTGAAGAGTAATTGCAACTTAACCTCTAAGCAATATATAACACAGCCTTCATGTTAATATGGGACTAACCACACATTATCACTAGCCCTACGGATGCATAGATATATTAGCTGATACCTTCTACCACAAAGCAGTTAGCCTATAGGCTTCATCACAAATCTTAGGTCATTTTCATAATTTACCCATTGACGCCTTATACATCACACCCTTTGGGGTGCAGCTCTTCCCCAAACCCCGCGTTAGTGGGATACTTTGTGTACTTTGGCTGCCCTTTTGATTCTTTAGTAGCAAGAAAAAACATAAACCCCAGTTCAGAATTTCTTACATGTTGCAGCAGTGCTAACACCACTGATGAAGGAACCAATAATCTATCAGATTCACATATGAAACAAAATCAAGAATTCCAGATATAGATTCCTATTTGGAGGAATTCTAACCAATAATACCTTCAATCCAACAAAACCCAAATCAAAAACTGCAAGCTAAACCATAAAAGGACACCAAGAATCTCAAAAAATCACAGCCGAATATTCCAATTCTGAGGAATTCCAACGATGAATAACTTCAATCCAGCAAAACCCACATCAAAAACTACAAGCTAAACCATAAAAGGAAATCAAAATTCTCAAAAAACCACAGCTAAAGATTCCAACTTTGAGAAATTTTAACTAATAATACCTTCAATCCAGCAAAACCCATATTAAAAACTACAAGCTAAACCATAAAAATAAATCAAAAATCACAGTTAAAGATTACAACTTTGAGGAATTCCAACTAATAATACCTTCAATCCAACAAAACCCATATCAAAAACTACAAGTTAAACCATAAAAGTAAATGAAAATCACAGTTAAAGATTACAACTTTGAGGAATTCCAACCAATAATACCTTCAATCCAGCAAAACCCATATCAAAAACAGCAAAGCTAAACCATACAGAAACTCAAAAATCTCAAAAAATCACAGCTAAAGATTCAAATTTAGAGGAATTCCAACCAATAATACCTTCAATCCAGCAAAACCCATATCAAAAACAGCAAAGCTAAACCATACAGAAACTCAAAAATCACAGCTAAAGATTCAAATTTAGAGGAATTCCAACCAATAATACCTTCAATCCAACAAAACCCATATCAAAAACAGCAAGCTAAAACATAAAAGGAAATAAAAAATCTCAAAAAACCACAGCTAAAGATTCCAACTTTGAGGAATTCCAACTAATAATACCTTCAATCCAGCAAAACCCATATCAAAAACAACAAGCTACACCATAAAAGGAAATCAAAAAGCTCAAAAATTTGTGCTTTGAGGAATTCCAACCAATAAAACCTTCAATCCAACAAAACCCATATCAAAAACAGCAAGCTAAAACATAAAAGGAAATCAAAAATCTCAAAAAATCACAGCTAAAGATTCCAAATTTAAGGGATTTCTACCATAAATAACTTCAATCCAACAAAACCCATATCAGAATTACAAGAAAAATCAATAAAAAGGATGCTAATTTTGAGAGAGAAAAGAGTACCTGTTCGAAGCAGTGTTTGGAGTAGCTTGAGCACAAGCTGGTTGATGAAAATGTAAAATCCCAATATTAATTGTTTTTTCGTATGAAAGAAAAAATTAACTTTTAATATTTACTTATAATTCATAAAATAAAATAGCCAAATAAATCTATATTTGGTAAGTAAATAATTCTAGAATTAGAAGTATTTATAAATCTATAAGTGAAAAATATGGTCCTAAGTTAAAAATTATTTGTTATATTTATTGGTATCTTTATAAAACACAATAATATTTGGGAGAAAAAAGACATATTAAAATGATATTATTTTCTTTCTAAATGTAAAATTGGAAGAGCACGATTTATAAATCATCTCAAAATAGTGATCTATAAATCTCATTTTTAAAATGTGATTAAATTGCAGTTGTAAATCACAATTGTTGAATATAATTCATAAATAGGCATTTTTGTAAACATGACTTACAAATAGGGGTGTGCACTATTTGGATTAAACCGAAAAACCAAACCAAATCAAATCGAATTGTAATTTGGATTGGTTTTTTGGATTTTTGGTTTGGTTTTGGATTTACAAGTTACTTTGTTTGGTTTTTTGGTTTGGTTTCGGATTTAGAAAAATGAAAATAGAAAAACCGAAAAAAATCGAATTTTATATATATATATAGATTAATAGTTACACATATAATATTTAGGTTTACTATGTAGGCCGTAGAGTACTAGTAATTCAGAATTACCGTAATATTTAGGCCCATATCAAATTACTACCATCCTATTTCACTAAATTTTAGGAATTAGGTTTTACATTATAACTATAAATATCACATATTACTTGCACTTTCATGAAAAAAAATTAGCCGAACTAGAATTAGCGGCGCTAGTCAACTTTTTTACTTTTGCAGTTTGCTCTTTTTTCTTGCTTTATTTTATTTGTGTGCTATTTGCTTTTGAAATTTTTATCTACTTCTTTCTAAAAAGTTTTTTCATCATATTTCAGGTTTAAGAGATCTTAATTGAAGACATGAGTTGAATTGTTGGTTCAACCTCGATGCGATTTGTGTTTAGTGATAGTACTTTAGAGTTTAGAGTTAGTTTCATTGAAATTATTGATAGTATTGTGTTTTAATGTTTTACTCATGATTATAATGGAAAGGATATTTAAGAGATTCAATATTATTACTTTTCCTTATATGGAATTTTTATTTTTTAAGCATGCAAATATAACTTTGATTATGTTATTAATTAGTTATGAAATAAGTTATAACCGAATAGCCAAACCGAAAAAAACCAAACCGAAAAGAGAAAAACCGAACCAAACCAATTTTTTTTGGTTCGGATTGGGTTATACTTTTTCAAAACCGAAAACCGAAAAACCCAAACCGAATAACACAAAACCGAACCGAAAAACCGAATGCACACCCCTACTTACAAATCACATTTTACAACAACAACTTATAAAGTTGATGATATTAAATATTCACTTATGGAATTTAAAACTCTAGACAATGACTATTTTGAAAAATATGATCGAAAAACAATCTATCAACACTACTTCGACTAATAGCATATACAAATTTACAAGTTTATTGAAAATATCATCCTCAAATTTCATTTATATAATTCAAACTTTAGAATAATAATAATAATTTTTAAACTATAATATATATATAAATAGCAGTAAACGTTATTTTTATGGAAAAATTGTATGAAATAACAAATTATTAATTCAAATTAAATGGTATAGCCATAGTTTATTTTATTTGTAATTCGCAGCAAACATCCCAATCTTTTGTCATCTGGTTCGGTGTACAAATGTATAAAATGTGTTTGTGTTTGTATAAAGCGAGAGAAAGTGTAGATACAAATACAAATACAAATACATATATTTTCGTTATATACACTTGTAATTATACAAATATAGATCTTGTTATACAAATTACAATGTATAAATACATTTATACAAAACTGAACAATTTATATAAAATTGGATGTATCTAACGAATTATACAAATCAAACGTTCCATAGCAAACATAAAATTTGTTATGAAGCACAATTATGCAAACTATAATTATAACATACAAATATGATTTTTATATTTGTTATATGTGAAAGTTGCTCTTTTTTAATCCCTAAGATTGTATTGATTGATTACTCACTTATGGGCTGAAAACCCATTTCAAGTAAGAAGCCCATTATTTAACTTTGGCCCATCATGATATGGGCCTTAACAAAATAAGGCCCAAAATACAATCCAATATAGGATTATTTTGCGCCGTTATTTAATTTTTAATTTACTTTTTAAATAGTTGTGTAAAAATAATTTTTGATGGGGATTTCAACTATACCACCCGAAAATTAGCAAAAAGCCTTGTTGTTTTGGGGTGATCTCGTAGTTTCTACGGGGTGGAGATGATGGGGTCAGTCCATGAATTTTTCTTCCTTTTCTTTTGATGCATTTCGCTCAAAGGGTTGAAGAAAGATAGTGCATTAAGTTGTTCACTAGGGTCAACTTGATCATTTGTCACAAAGATCTCAGATGAGGAAACCTTAGAGAGTTGTCGACTTCAACTACTGTCTATGTTCGATCCATATTAGATCTGACCAATTGTCCATCCTACCTCCTCTACATTCTTGACAGTCCATCTTTGTGTGCCCACAATTTATGGCAGATCACAGGGATTTAGTACAAAAATTCTGACAGATCGTCATAAGTTTTGATGAATTAACTTGTCAAAGTCTTGGCAAATCATCAGAAATTTAATATAAGTTGAGTTGTAACTTTTAAAACAATTGCTCATAAATTAAGCAAATAATGAAGAGTTTTTAAGAGTGAGTTTGTGACATGTCTTGATATATCTATCACAGCCCAAGCTCATGACACGTATTATTCACTTTGACCTAACTGATCCCATAGATTTCTCTCTTGAGCTACGTCATCATCCAATCTAAAAGTCTGTATCATATAAATTTTATATAATACGCTCTTATAAAAAATTTCATTTTTCGTTCTTATTTAATTTGCAATTCACTTAAGATATCACAAACATTCCTTCTTCAAAAACTTGTCACCCAAAAAAAAAAAAGGTTTCATATGCCATAAATTAAAGTTGAAAAGGAACTCAACTAAAAAAAGAAAAAAAAACATTCTTTTTAACTTTAATGTTTTTGGCACATATTTTTGACTAACCAAGTCACCAACCCAACAAACATAAAAAGGGGGATGTGTACTTCTCTTTCTCTAATTCTATCATGAATTTACTTTATATATATATATATTAAAAAAATATACTCACAAAAGATTTATCAGTATAATATAATTTATAATAACATATTAGTTAATTATTTTATCAGAGAGGATGATTTATTTGTAATTATTTTAGTAATGATCTAATTGTATAAACCTTATTACATCGTATATATAGAACTTAAGTTGTACACACAGATCGTATAGATATATTTACATCATCAGTTTATTTATGAGGTAGATAATTTTTAATTATAAGTTTTCTTGCTTCTATCAATTTATGTAATACACTTTGACTGAACATAAAATCTAAGATAGAAAAATAAAATTATAACTATCATATTATTATATATGTTTTTTTTAAAATCTTATATCAATGAATATAAATTAGATTCTTTTGGTCTCTCTGTCTAAATCAAATACTCATAATTTGAACATGAGAATGAGAATATTTAAAGATACATTAGATCAAAAGCTATATAAAAAGCACAAAAAGAAGAGTGGCATCAGATCCAAGAGAGTGTTTCACTTACTTTTATGCCAATAAAAAAAATCACTCACTAATTCCTATTCTTCCCATTTCAAATTATCTATCAATTATTATTCTTCCCGTTTCAAATTATCTATCAAATTTTTCTTTTATACATTCTTTAAAAAAGTGTTGTCACTTAAAACCTCCCTATTAACAAAAGTTTTGTTATGACACTTGAAAGGCATTACAAAAAAATTAAGATATTTTCACTAAAAAAATGTCTAGTGACTATTCTGATTGTTTTTTAATTAAATCGATGAGAAAAGAAAAAATAATAACGCTTTCATACGAAAAAAATTAAGAAGCTTCCTACTATTCAATAAGAATCTGTTTCTCATCATGCATTTTTTTCAGTAAGCTTATTTGGTGGAAAATGAATGGAAAAATTATATTTTACGACATATATTTTCTATTTATTCACGATGGAACAAAAATTTATTTCTCCTAGTGAAACAACTTTAAGGTATCGCAACTTGATAAATCACTTGAGCCACGATATAATACTTTCAATACCATAAAACTAGACCAGTAAACTATTACACTTTCTTTAAAGGAACAAGTAAGAACTTCTAAAATGATAGATAATTTGATATAAATAGTTTTTAAAATTATACTCCCTTTGTCCCTAATTATTTGTCCACTTTTTCATTTATAGTTGTCCCTAATTAGTTGTCCATTTTGACAAATCAAGAAAGGACAATTTTTTTACCTATTATACCCTCAATTAAATTATTAATTACTTTGAAAAATGCAGAATTTTTCATCCACTTCATAATTAATAGGGGTAAAATGGTAAACTCACTATGTCATTAATTGATTTCTTAATAGGTGTGTCAATTAAAAAATGAATAAGTAATTAGGGACAAAGGGAGTAATATATAATTTGAGAGTAAGGGAGTATATAAAAGCAAAAAGGAAGAACAAAAAGCAAAATAAAGATTCTAAATTAATATCATTGATTAATTCCTTTTTGCCTCATAGTTTAAAAAGAAGCACTGGCATCAGATCCAAGAAAGTGTTTCACTTACTTTAATGCAAAAATCACATATAGTAATTATTATAAATTGAAAGCAAAAAGCTTTATTCTGATAATGACCGTATTATGGAATAGAAAAAATTTACAATTTCCTTTTCTAATAACTTCTATACTAAATGTTGATATGAATCGAAAAAGAATAATTCGAATAATATCTATCAATATTATCAAAAATATTGTTTAAATATTTCTACGAGAGAGTTCTATCGATAATGTAAGAAAATATCGAAAAAAAGATAAATATTTTTTTATTTTAACTAATGAATGGAGTTTCTTTCTCTATTCTATCATATTCACCGATATTGATCATTGATATTGTTAAAGTTGTCAATTTATGATATGTTGATTTCTCATGTGGTTATTATTATCTTTAAAAAATCACATTTCTTCTCGATTCTATTTTTTTTCAATAACAATAAAAAACAAATAATTGTTTGAACTATTAACTGAAAAATCAATAAAAATATGCAAAATACCACAAGGAAAGTAAGAAAAGATTTTCATTTCATTCTTACATTAATTACTCAAATCTTCAACATAATTTGTTTTTCATCCCTATTTTCTCCAATGGCAATATTCAAATCCAATGAAGCATTATTTTCTTCACTAAATTTCTGAATATTTGTAGGAAAACATGTTCTTGAAATTGAACTAAAGTACTCTTCACAGCTGAAAATGATTATAGAATCTTTAATTAACACTAAATCACCATTAGGAAGTGTTAATTTTCCACTTTCAATAGCTTTTTGAATACCCTTTTGTGAAAAAGAATCAACTTGATCCATATCTTCCATGAAGAACACTCTCCTTGGATTTTCTTGAATTGCATTTGTAAATCTCTCAAGATAACTCCGACCTGTTGAGACATAATATAATTAAGTAATTATAAGTCTGCCACCACTCAGGTCCACAAGTCAGGGCCGGTGTGTGTTGAGACATAACATGTTTAATAACTTGTTTGGTCAAACTTCTGGAAAGTTTAAAATGCTTATTTTAGAACGTTGAGGTGTTTGACCAAACTTTTAGGGTTTAGCGGCTTTCAAGCACAAATTGTTACTCTAGCATCGATAAAAGTGACTTTCAGATTGATTAACCAAACACAAACTGTTACTGTACTCCAGAAGTTACTTCTCACAAAAAGTGTTTTTCAAAATAAGTAAATTTTAGAAGTTTGGCCAAACAGGCGGTAAGTAATGAAAGTGTATTGAGAGTAGGGGTGTGAATGGGGATAGGAGAAGTCGAAACATAATATAATCAAGTAAATAAAAGTTTTTTTTTTTTGTAACGATGAGACGGTCAGACAGTTCAACAATACTATACCTTGCTCGTCTCGAGATATTTTGTTATTGACTTCTTGATCAGTTGAATCTGTTCTTGTTGATGATGAAAATGTACTTAATCCAATGGAAATGAAACAATCTTGAGAGCCAAAGATTATTTTAGCTAACTCTTTTGAAATTTTCTCTTTGCCATGAGAATCAACACCTAAGAACAAAAGCCAAGTTTCTTCCTTTTTGTGTCTACGTTCAAGAATTGTGCTTACTATATCATGAATGATATCTTTTTGCCATGGAACTACTTTCTCCAATGCCTTGCAAAGAATCTTCATGTTGCTTGAGCTGTTCAAAAATGTTGATGAGTGCGTGCATTTCTGAAGGATCTGATACGAGTGCAACAACATTTCTGGAGAGTCAGAGCAACATAGCTCTAAGTGCTCAATATGTCCACTTGCTTCACTTGATGAAGCTGAATTAGGAATCGAATTGGGATTCGATAGAAGTTCAGGCTTTGTATTCAAGAATTGATGTTCTTTCTTCGATGAAGAAGAAATCGAAGTAGAGGAACAAGGAGAAGATGAAGATGGACTAAAAAAGCCTTTGTCTATAAAGTTATGATCATGTTTGTGGACAGAACTGCAAAGAAATTAGTGCAAATATTGATTAAATAGATGATTAGTCAATTATATAGTTTGAAGAAAGTAACTTAAATATAAAGTAATAAGGGAAAATTGTGTACTTTCCGGCTATGTTGTTCAGACTCTCCAAAAAATGATGCCGGACTTGTGTTAGATCCTCAAAAGATGCACGACTTTTGGAGGATCCAACACACACCTGTCGTCATTTTTGAAGAGTCTAAGTAGCATTGCCCAAGGGTGTGGCCTAGCCGATGAAGTGGTAAAGACGCACAAGCTAGTCAGAACACCACCGTTATAGAACAGTAAATAAGTAGAAATGTTAAGGAAATATATACCTTTCGAGGTTAAGGTTGAGATCCAAGCTGACAACCGGGAGTGTAAGAGGATGAAGATCCCAAAGAGTCTGTAGAGAAGGACAGCCAGTTTTACATTTCGTATAAGTTGGAAAACTAGCAATTCCCATAAGCCATAGCCTTCCGTTTTCACTCATTTCGCCACATAACAATCGACTAAGCTCCAATATCATGTAGTTGTTTTTTTGCTCATTGTGTACTTTAGTCCAAAACTCAGATATCCATTCAAGATCACCTAAATATAAAACAACCCCTCTGTGTATACAACTTTTTAGTAAAATCCTTAGCTCTCTAATCTTGGCCTCGAATTCTTCTTTCGAGACATTTCTCAGTGTAGAAAGTGGAACACTTATGAACTGAACATGTTTCATGTGTGATGATACTTCTCCTTTATCGAACTTATCGACAACTCCTCTAACAACCCCTTCAGCATTAGCTAAACACTCTGCTACAATAACTGTGTTTCTCCTTTTCTTGTTCATCATTGCTTCTATAACACTCATCACATCATCATTCTTGATTTGATCATCACTTGATTTGCCTAGTGACAGTTTAAGGTTATCTCCTGGTGGTATAACCATCAATTTTGAGCTATTTTTCCAAGAAATCTCTGAAGAAATAGCGTGTTCTACATTGGTTTTTAGTTGGATGCTAGAAAAACCGGCTTCCCTCATGACTCGGCTAGCACTTGGATCATCACCTGATTTGCATAGTGGCAACTTGAGGTTGTTTCCTGATGCTATGACCATCGGTTTAGTGCTATTTTCGGAAGAAATAGCGTGTTCTACATTGGTTTTTAGTTGGATGCTAGAAAAACCAGCTTCACTCATAACTCTGCTAACACTAGGATCATCAAGAATTGAAATAACAAGCTGATCAATTTCTACTTTGAGGTGCTGTTGTTGTTGCTGATTCTCTACTGAACCGCGACGTTGATAAGCTTGTGCCCTCTTAAATGCAGCAACTAAGGCATTAGAAAGAAAAGGAGGGTGAACATGAGGCTCGAGAATCGGATTAGATGCAGAGGTAGGAAGCCTATTGAGTGCCACATTGAAGCAAAGTTCAAGAGCTTTGTACTGAATTGGATGAGAATTTGTTTGAAAACAAGCTTTTCTTAAAAGCGTAGACGAAGAGGAAACTAACATTGCACTTGCTACATGAAGAGGAGTTACATGTGAATGTCCTCTTCTTTTAGCTAAGTTCAAAGCTTGTTTCACTATACTTGAAGATTCAACAGTTAGTGCCTGTTGGAAACTAACATTAGTCCTCATTTTCACTCTTTTTCGAAAGATCAAAGATTGATAAGTATAGATTTCGAAGAGAAGTAGTGTTTTTTAGTTGTGTGTTTTCTGGTAAGTGATAGAAGTGAAGGGAATTAATAGGAGTTTTTAAGGCTTTGTGCTTTTCTTGTGGTTGTTGGTTTTGTATGAGAAAGTGTGAAAGCATGTGAAGCAAAGCTAAATTGTCTCTCCTATCTTTTTGGCTTTTATAAGTGATAAAAGGAAACTAGACTGCCTATCTTTTATGGAAAAGTAATAATAAGATATGATTATAGGGATCCGACTGCGTTCACTTTTACTTTTTCTAGCCAGTATACATATGTTATACACCATTATACACATGAGTGGCTATTTATACTATACATCCGCCAGCTATTTTTAGTTTAAGCGGTTAGTGAACATATATCTAGATAGAAGTTAATATTTCCCACTGAAACCTTCATGAAAATGATGTGGTTTTATATAACTTTGATATACTGACAATGTAAGCAAAAAAGTCATTGCACTCATATTGGACACATTGGAGCAGTCGTTACACCATTTGTGTTGGTCGATACTTATTTGACAATCGTCTACAAGAGCAGAACCCCCCTTGGTTGAAAAATTATATTGTGCTAATAACTAAGAATATATTTTGTTTTGTAATAATCCTTAAAAAGTAAGATTTGTAACCTTGAAAATATGACAAGTTACGCGATTCAACAAATTAAAATACACTATTAATACTACATAAGAACTTTGGTGAAAAAGAGAAAGGGGATATAGGAAAAGAGAAAAGAAAAAGCTTAAAGGAGAGAAGAAGACTGTCTGTCTGTTGAAGGAATTGGAAAATGCATTTTTTTTCTAGTTCAAGCTTCCTACTATATTGCAAGTACAATCAATTATCGAGCCATGATTTTCACTAAGGGGTTTTAAAATATGAAGAAGTAAACACACGAAGAAGCCAAAAAGGGTTCAACATCTACTGTATATATATATATATATATACATAAAAAAATAATTTAACCATGTATTATAAACAGTACAATTTTCCGCCAAAGGAGATTGATTAGGTGAACCCCCTCGTCCCTACCTGGCTCCGCCTCAGTACAATCTGTTCTCTCTAGCTCCTTCATGACTCAAGAATAAAGAACAAAGAATTCTTTGGATGATTAGTTAAATATTCTCCAAAAGTTGATGTCTTTATATTTCTTGATGTACTTTTGTTTTACTTCCATAATAGTTTGTATTCTTTTGATCTTTCCTTTACTTCTTTTTTTCATGTGCAACCGCATAAGATCATAATTTAAAAGATGCTGATACAATAAGAACAAAGCAGTACAACCATTGTTCACTCATGAATCGTCTGTGATTGCTCGTATACAAGTTTATGTATGATTTTCGCGCTATGTATGAGGCTCATACGTCATACTTCATGATTTTCAGATATGTTTATGATGATTAGTAGACATGTCTAGTTGGTTCGTTCGATGAAAGTTAAAGGCACTAAGTATATGTTTTTATGTTAAAAACTCAGTGTGTATAGAAGCACTAATAAAAAGTCATAGTTACACAGTGGTAAAAGATATAGAAATTAGAAACACATAGTTTTCAGACATAGATATGTTAATTTTTCAAACCTATAAGAGATTTGGTAGAGTAATATGTTATTTGTCAAAGTCATCTATCTTCTGTTCAAACAATTTGAAAATTATTGGTACTAAACATAGAAAATTACACGAAAAAATGTTATTTTTATTCATGAAGACATTTTAGGAAACAAGCATAAAACTTGTATTTAAACCTTTAACACTTGGACAACTTTAGTATATTGTTCATCATCTTGAAGTCATGTGGTTAAAGAAAGATTTCATTATATTTGCTACTCTATTTTACCATTTTTCGATCGTTTATAGTTGTCATGAAACAGAAAGATCAGCTCTGTTAAGCTTCAAATCCTTGCTGACTGATCCATCTAACCGTTTATCTTCATGGCAAGGTGGATATTGTTGCAATTGGAAAGGAATCAAGTGCTCGAGTTCAGGTCATGTTGTAGTTGTCAACCTTCGGAATCCTAATCCAGTTGAAGTCATGATCAATATCAATAAGGAAGTTGTTACAAATTCTAAAAACACGTCTGAGTTTTCTCTTAAAGGTAATATATCTCCATTGCTCTTTACTCTTGACCATATGCGACATCTCGACCTGAGTTTCAACAACTTCATGTACTCAAAGTTACCTGTTGAGATATCGAACTTAACAAAGTTGACTTATCTCAATCTGTCGAATGCCATGTTTCAAGATTCCATAGCCACGCAATTCTCAAACCTTACATCTCTAAGGTCTCTTGATCTTTCGTGTGCTAATTTAGTACCTGATTTTTCTTCTGTTTCTGTTAGCTTGACATTTCCACTGAGGTTGGATTTTGGCTCATTGTTTTCTTTTATAAGCTATGGTTATTTGTCTAGTCCAAATCTTAGGTGGTTACAAGGACTCCGACGTCTCAGATATCTAGTATTGACTGGAGTTGATCTATCAAAGGCGTCCGAATTATTTCATTGGGCTAAACCAATATCAAGCCTTTCAAATCTCAAGTCACTTCATTTGTCCAGCTGCAATATTTCAGGAAGAGTTCCTATAGGGCAATTACTTAACCTTACTAATCTTGCTACTCTAGATATGAGTTCTAACGTTCTAACATCCTCGATACCTGATCTTCTATCGAACCTCAGTACCCTCTCGGTTCTTGATTTTAGTAGCAATGATTTAGATGGTCATATCTCTTACATTCCTCAACTCAAAGAACTTTCTGTTTCTGGCAATCCTGCTATGACCATAGATCTTGTTTCAATGTTTTCTGCTCCGTGGCCGCAGTTGACATTTCTTGACATAAGCTTTGTTCGTGTAGCTGGAATGATTCCTCCTTCTTTAAGCAACTCATCTTCATTATCCTTTTTCCGAGCTGATGGATGTTCGATCCAAGGGTCAATACCTTCTTCTGTCACAAAACTTAAGAAATTAAGTGTACTGATGCTGAATGACAACGATATCACAGGCCAACTTCCTGTATCCATGTCCAGTTTAGTAAGCCTTCAATACTTATCTATGTCTCAGAACAGATTAGAAGGTCACATACCCATTTCAATCTGTCAAATCGCCTCCCTCAAGTACCTGAATTTAGAATGGAACGATCTAACAGGACGTCTTCCGTTGTGCATACTTCAGCTTCCGAAACTTTCATCTCTTTATATTCAGAGGAATAGACTGAATGGTAATATGCCATTGTCTTTGTTCCGAAAGTCTAGATTAGATGAAATTAGTTTAGGAACTAGTGGATTGTCATTGGAAATCAATGATCAAGATCAACTCTTCGTGCAAACGTTCCAGCCCAAGATTTTGGATTTCACATCTTGCAACATGAGAGGAGAAATCCCGGATTTCTTTTCGAATTTTACAAGCCTCGTGGTTTTGAATTTCGCTAACAACAGTTTATCGGGAGCCATACCACACTGGTTGTTCAATCTCCCTTCCCTCTCTATACTATCTTTGCCTATGAATAACTTCAGGGGAATTATACCTCCAATGATTCAGCTGAAATCTTCTCATTTCCCAACAATAGTAAATTTAGCCAGAAACAAACTTCAAGGTCCTCTCCCTTCTCAGCTCGAGAATGTTAACGTCATTGATCTGTCACTTAACAATTTTGTAGGCTCGATTCCATCACGGATAGGAGAAGTTCCCGGTATCAGGTCCATATCTTTATCCGGAAACACAATTCATGGTCTAATACCTGAATCATTTTGCCAAGCGACTAACGTTCTCCAGGTTCTTGATCTCTCTAATAATAGCTTGTCAGGCACCATTCGACGTAATTTGGGAAACTGCAAGTCTCTCATTTACCTTAATCTTGGACAAAACAAGCTCACTGGAAGTGTTCCAAAAGAATTTGAACGCGTTACAAGCCTTCGTTACCTTGACCTGAATGGAAATAAGCTAGAAGGATCTTTTCCAAAAATGATTGAAAACTTTCAAGATTTGGAGATTCTGATCTTGGCAGGCAATAGATTTGAAGGACCGATACCAAACTTCATCGGTGAGCTACACAGCCTCCGTATACTCGTTCTTTCATCAAACATTTTCAATGAATCTATCCCAGAAGGGCTAATGAAGTTGGAAAATCTACAATATATCGGTTTGTCCAGGAACAATCTGTCCGGTCCCATTCCTGAGAATCTCGATGGCATGAAAATGATGACGAAAAGGAAAAATGAGGCAACCATCTTAGGTTATGTTTACTCCCTCAAGTTCACTGGTGCACAGCTAGAAATAGTCACCAAAGGACAGATACATTGGCTTGAAACAGTGTATTCCTACAACACTGGATTCGACGTCTCGAGCAATGCTCTTACTGGTAAAATCCCTGAAAAAATTGGCCTTTTAAGTGGAATCCCATTCTTGAATCTCTCACATAACAATCTTTTTGGACTGATCCCAAAGACTATTGGCGATATGATTTCACTCGAGTCGTTGGATCTTAGCTACAACCATTTCAGAGGTGAAATTCCAGTGACATTGGCATTGTTAGATTTTCTCCAACATCTCAACATGTCCTACAACAATTTGAGTGGACGGGTTCCAAGGAATCCACATTTCGACACTTTGTATCAAGACGGAGCAGCATATATCGGAAACAAATACCTATGTGGTACTCCTGATGGGATGAACTGCAGTAACAATGGTCCCTCTATCATCACTGAAACTACAGAGAACGAATACGATCAAGAAAATGTCCTGTTTGTTCTAGTTATATTTTTTGGCTATGTAACAGGCATTTCTGGATTGTTTTTGCTCTTATATTTGATGAAGGACAATTGGAGGAACAAATACTGGAGGGCAATAGACAGAATTGTGTTAAAAATAGTAAAATAGTGTATCATGAACAAAGTTGTAAACAATGTTTTCTTCTCTATTGTATACTCATCTAATACTATATGAAGTGGTTTGATTCATTTTTTCTGGTTTCCTCTGGTATCCGATACTCACATCAGGGGCGACTAAATCTATATTCGCAAGGATGAAGGGGGATTTTCCGCTCCACTATGACCTTTGTTGGTAGATGTGGTATGATTTACATGCTAGTTATGCGGAGGTTATAATGTTAAGGATTATTTATGCAGTGATTAATAATGATATGGACCTGATACCATATCATTATTTCTGAGTCCCAATGCACCATGACGATATGATGATGATATGAGACAGTGAGAGATCCAGCATCTTAAGATGATAAGGCATGGGGTTTGAGTCCCGACACTTTGCTTGTTAGACGTTATGGTTACGAGTGTGCATTGGCATATGCATAGTGAAATTGGACTCAAAAGACTGCTGTCATTGCTATTTGTATTCAATTGCAGAAATTTAGTATGTTTATATATATACATATCATAGTTTACAGTTCACTATTTTCAACACAATTCTGTCTACTGCACTCCAATACCTGTTCCTCCAATTCTCATCTATCAAATGTAACAGCAGAAATACACCAGCAACTCCTGTTACAAATCCCGAGAATATAACTAAAACAAACAGGACATTTTCTTGATCGTATCCGTTCTCTGTAGTTTCAGTGATGATAGAGGGACCATTGTTACTGCAGTTCATCCCATCAGGAGTACCACATAAGTATTTGTTTCCGATATATGCTGTTCCGTCTTGATATAAAGTGTCAAAATGTGGATTTCTTGGAATCCGTCCGCTCAAATTGTTATAAGACAAGTTGAGATATGCAAGAAAATCCAAGGGTGCCAATGTCACTGGAATTTCACCTGTTAGTTGGTTATAGCTGAGATCCAACGACTCGAGGGAAATCATTTCGCCAATAGTTGTTGGGATAACCCCGGTAAGATTATTATGTGAGAGATTCAGGAATGGTATTCCACTTAAAAGGCCAATTTTCTCAGGGATTTTACCAGTAAGAGCATTGCTTGAGACGTCGAATCCACTGTTGTAGGAATACACTGACACAAGAAAATGTGTCTGTCCTTTGGTGACAATTTCTATCTGAGCACCAGTGAACTTGAGGGAGTAAACATAACCTAAGATGGTTGTTTGATTTTGTGTTTTCATCATCATTTTCAAGCCATCAAGATTCTCGGGAATGGGACCGGACAGATTGTTCCTGGATAAACCAATATATTGTAGATTTTCCAACTTCATTACCCCTTCCGGTATAGACTCATTGAAAGAGTTTGATGCAAGCATGAGTATACGGAGGCTGTGTAGCTCACCGATGAACTTTGGTATCCTTCCTTCAAATCTATTACCTGCCAAGTTCAGAATCTCCAAACCTTGAAACTTTTCAATCACTGTTGGAAAAGAACCTTCAAACTCATTTCCATTCAGGTCAAGGTAACGTAGGCTTGTAACGCGTTCAAGTTCTTTCGGAACACTTCCAATGAGCTTGTTTTGTCCAAGATCAAGGTAGATGAGAGACTTGCAGTTTCCCAAATTACGTTGAATGGTGCCTGACAAGCTGTTATTAGAGAGATCAAGAACCTGGAGAACGTTAGTCGCTTGGCAAAATGATTCAGGTATTGGACCATGGATTTTGTTTCCTGATAATGATATGGACCTGATACCATGAATTTCCCCTATCTGTGTTGGAATTGAGCCTACGAAATTGTTAAATGACAAATCAATGACATTAACATTCTCGAGCTGAGTAGGGATAGGACCTTCAAGTTTGTTTTTGGCTAAATTTACTAGCGTTGGAAAACGAGAAGATTTCATCTGAATCATTGGAGGTATAACTCCCTTGAAGTTATTCATTGACAAATTTAGTACAGAGAGAGATGGGAGATTGAACAACCAGTATGGTATGGCTCCTGATAGACTGTTGTTAGCCAAAATCAAAATCTTGAGACTCGTCAGATTTGAAAAGAACTCCGGGATTTCTCCTCTCATGTTGCAAGATGTAAATTCCAAAATTGTGGGCTGGAAAGTTTGCACAAAGGACTGATCTTGATCATCGAGTTCCACTGACAATCCACTAACTCCGAAACTGATTTGATCCAATCTAGACTTCTGGAGCAATGACAGTGGCATATTACCATTAAGGTTATTCATCTGAACATAAAGAAATGAAAGCTTAGGAAGCTGAAGTATGCACGAGGGAAGACGTCCTGTTAGATCGTTCCATTGTAAATTCAGGTACTCCAGGGAGGGGACTTGACAAATCGAATTTGGAATATACCCTTGTAAGCTATTCTGGAACAAAGATAAGTATTGAAGGCTTACTAAACTGGACATGGAAACAGGAAGTTGACCTGTGATATCATTGTTATTGAGCATCAATATACTTAATTTCTGAAGTTTTGTAATGGAAGAAGGTATCGACCCTTGGATCGAGCATCCATCAGCTCGGAAAAAGGATAATAAAGTTGAGTTGCTTAAAGAAGGAGGAATCGGTCCACCTACCCGAGTGAAGCTTATGTCAAGAAATGCCAACTTTGGCCATGGGGCTGAAAACATTGAAACAAGATCTATGGTCATAGCAGGATTGCTAGAAACAGAAAGTCTTTTGAGTTGAGGAAGGTAAGGGATATGACCATCTAAATTGTTGCCACGAAAATTAACAACTGAGAGGGTTGTGAGATTCGATATCATATCAGGTATTGTGGATGTTAGAACGTTAGAACGCATATCTAGAGTAGAAAGACTAGTAAGGTTAAGCAATTGTTCTATTGGAATTCTTCCTGAAATGTTGCAGCTAGACAATTGAAGTGACATGAGATTTGAAAGACTTGATATTGGTTTAGCCCAATGAAATGATTCCGAGGCCTTTGATAGATCAACACCTGTCAATACTAGATATCTTAGACATCGAAGTCCTTCTAACCACCTTAGATATGGACTAGACAAATAACCATAGCTTATAAAAGATACCAATGAGCCAAAATCCAACTTTGGTGGTAATGTCAAACTAATAGTAATAGAAGACAAATCGGGTACTAAATAAGCACATGAAAGATCAAGATACCTTAGAGATGTAAGGTTTGAGAATTGTGTAGTGATGGTATCTTGAAACATAGCATTTGACAGATTGAGATAAGTCAACTTTGTTAAGTTAGATATCTCAACAGGTAACTTTGAATACATGAAGTTGTTGAAACTCAAGTCGAGATATTGCAGATCATCAAGAGTAAAGAACAGAGGAGATATAGTCCCTTTGAGGGAAAAATCAGATATGTTGTTAGAACTTGAAACAACTTCCTTATTGCTATTGATGATGACTTCATCTGGATTAACATTCCGAAGATTCACAACTACAACACGACCTTCACTTGAGCATTTGATCCCTTTCCAATTGCAACAGTTTACATCTTTCCATGATGATAACCGATTAGATGGATCAGTCAACAGGGACTTGAAGCTCATTAGAGCTTCTCTTTCTCCATCAAGGCAGCTATAAACGATCGAAAAATGGAAAAATAGAGTAGCAAATATAATGAAAACTTTCATTAGCCTCATGACTTCAATATGATGAACAATATCCTAGATTGTCAAGTATTAACATACTAGTAAAAAAAAAAAAAAAAGCACTATTTTGTGTAGGCTTCAACTACTTCATTGAAAATGATTGCATTATAAAGTCAATAACTTCAAATTATAATAATCAAAATTAGTTCTGCAGAAACTTTGTTTAATGAAAAAAAGAGTGTTTGTAAGGTTCTTCATTTTCATGTTAATGATGTTGGCATACTTATTTTAAGAAGTTGGTTGACTTTGACAAATTCCTCTAATACATCTTTTTCTAGGTTTGAAAAAGTGGCATACTTATTTTAGTGTATATATATATATATCATTTTATATGATATTGGTGTTGAAACCATGTTTGATCATTTCAATGCCAGAATAAAGTACAAGTTTTTGTGAATCGTCATATATACTGGCTTGTTTGTCGAAGTCAAGATGATTGGATATCGTCTGAACCATTGAAGGTGAATCATCAAAGTTAAATGCCATTGGTGTTGAATTATGTAGTATATAATAATTTTGTAAAATAATATCAATATTATTAAAATAAAGTTTTATATGAAAGAATAAAAATACAAGTTTTTTGTGAATAAGTAATGTAGAATATCGTCGAATGGCGACTAATTTGTCTAATTAAGTCTCGAGGGACAGAATTACTAAACATCGACTCAATGGAGTAGTTGAGAACCGCACAAGCTGATCAAGAAACCACCCTCATCGAAGAAAAAATCAACAAGAATCAAGAAAATATTCCTACTATATACATTGCTATATATAATAATATTCCTAAAACAAACTTATGGTTGGCATTTTCCCAGAAGGGTCCACACATTTTGTAGATATTTCCAAAAGATAAGATTTTAGCTTCTATAGCAACCTTTTAAAATGTTCTTTTAATTTATTTCAGTAAATAATTAACTTTGTCTTCTCCATGGCCCTAAATGCTGGAAATTGTACATATTTTTTTTCAAGATTTTATGTGCAAGCAATTAATACCAAAGAAACTAGAGTGAAAACAAAAAGAGAGACATGGCAAGGAAGAAGAGAGCTTCTATTTTCAACAATTATTGCAATTGTTCAAGTCAATGATTCTCAAACTGAGCTTCTTAAGAGTATGTTTTCTTGATTTCACATTCTTCGTACCTTCCGATTCAATTTGTTTGTCTGGTTTCGATTTGACACGGAGTTTGAAAAAGCAAACATGACGTTTAATAAACTAAAGATATGGAGAATGTACCAAAATATCATTTAATATGTCATGTAGAAAGTATAAATTAAAGAATTACCAAAAAAGAAAAAAATACATATTTTTAAATGGACTAAAAGAAAAGGTAAAACAAACAAATTGAAATGGAGGAAGTATTTAATTATTTTTTTTCAATCACAATTAATTTTTATCACAAAAATTGCAAATAATTAATGTTTGTATTCTTCTTCTTGTTATAGGATATCTCAAGAAGTCAGAAGAGAACAAGACCAAGAATGATAAGGAGGTAAAAATATTCTGAGTTTAACTTTTATGCGTTGACAATGTAAACGATATTTTATAATATTAGGTCACCGAAAAGATATATAACTAACTGTTCGTAAGAAAAATGGAATTAATGACATGGGAACTACAACAATAATTTGCTACACGAAGTTATAATATACTGATAGTGTACAAATTCTTTGCTTTTTAAAAGGATTTTACTTATACAAACTGATAATGTAGAGTATTTCACATCGATATATAAGTTTCAAGTTATTATTATTTTTCTGATACCCAAGAATCCACGAGACACAATTCAAAACTCGATGAATAGTTGACACACCTTTCTAGTCTTCTCCACATTAATATCAACCATTGTCTACTATATACAATTTCTAACTCACACATCACGTGTTGCGCGACCAAATTTAGGGGCTAGCTTCCAATTTATTAATTTTATATTTTTGTGGAATATTATTTATTGATTTTACCTTTTTTTCTTCTTTTATTTAGAGATTGGATAGTTACTACAAACGCAATTACAGAGACTATTTTGGCTACTTCGAAGGCAATTTGAAGGATAAGAAAGAGGAACTCACTGAATCAGAGCAAGGCATTCTTGATTGGCTTGAAAAAAACAAATGAATTTGTCAAACTTGTTTTGAAGGCATATAAACCGACAATATATCCAGTGTAATCTCACAAAGTGAAGTCTGAAAAGGCTAGAGTGTACGCATTTATTTACTTTTCCAATGAATTGTGTAAACTACTTTGGTCAATGTGGACAAAAAAAAGTACTTAAAAATATTGGAAGAATGTCTATTTATTCGCCTACTTTTTCTCATACTTCACATTTCCACTATGTTGGTGATAGAGACTATGTTGCTCGGACATTTCTATAATAGTCATACTCTCTAATAACATTTCACTATAGTGATCGCGAGTTCTTGTAGAACCAATTTTCCATGTTATGTTATGTTATTTGTGATCTCTATAACGACATTTCGCTATAGAACCAAAAATTATCTGAACAAACAACGTTGTTATAGACAGATTTGATGGTCAATATCCAATTCAATTGCATGGAATTAAGTACGTTCGTAGTAAATAGCTCAAAATTTTGACACCCTTATCACACGTTAAACATGAGTATATCGATACAAATGAAGGATCAAATGAGACATAATATATAACAATACAATTCCTATATGATGTTTTAATTTAAAAAAATGAACTTAATCGACATCAAAGAGAAACCGAGATGATTAAATTACACAATAGAGTAATCAAAAATGTACAAGTTTAACTGACTAGTTATGCACACCAAAGTTAGAGAGCATAAATATCATATCAGATAAAACCATGTTAAAGAGTACATTTACGTATTATGTCATCATTTAAAGACAAGACTTATCCTTAGTAACATATATATAAACTTATGTGTAATATTTTCAATCATTTTTTTCCTAAAAATAAGCAAAACCTGCCATGCACAAAACAAAATAAAAAAGAGCTCCCTTTCTCTACTCTTCACCATTCACATTTTGTTTTACCTTTATTATAATTATAATTATAACTCTATTTATTCATCGTCTTCCCAATCCTTCAGTCCCCCCTTTTAGGATAAAGCAGTTGTGGTGTTATCGGCGATAGCTATCGCCGATAACCATTTTTTTTCTTTTTAATACAAACAAGTTTTCATAAGAACAAATCCATAAAAAAAAATTGAAATTTTTTCAAGATTGTTCCCTCTTTGTATGTACCTATGTAGAGATCATTTGGGTATTAGGGGAATTGTGTTGTATAGATTTTTTATACTGCATTGTCGAATTGAGCCATGGCGGATTCCGGGGGAGAGAAGAAAAGAGTAGTGGTGATTGGAGGTGGAGTTGCTGGATCTCTTATTGCAAGGAGTCTTCAAGATGAAGCCAATGTTACCCTCATTGATATGTGAGTTTTTTTTATGAATTTGTTATAAAAATTTTGATAATCGTGGTGTATGGGTCAACTTGTACGCACCTGGACTAATGTCACGAGTACATGTTGTGTTTCATAAGTATAGGTAATGGGTAACTCTGTTCATCAAGGTTTGGACGGATGAAAAGGAATCGCTTGCACCTAATTCGGTCCTTATGTATGTGGCACCTTTAGAATTTCGAGAGTCAAACGAGTTTCTCTTTGACTATGATTGTTTTATGTCTTTTGAGTATGTTGAATAATTGTTCATCATTGACTTATGTAGTTTTCAAATATATAAATTTTATTTTATTTAACTCAAAGATTCTATGTCTGAATTCACATTAGGAAATTTGACTCTCGAAATTCGAACTCTGACACATAAATTGGGACAGAGAGAATAACGTTTTTGCCTTTGTTGGAATTTGACTCTCATGGTTCTCAAAGCACTTTTTTTTATTTTCTCCATTACATGGGGGGTGGGAGAAGGGATCGTGGAAATGAACCTACACCTATTGTATCGGAGGCTCCTACGGGTACAACTAGACTATAAGCCTGAGTCGTTCTATCATTAGTTAAATGGCCGATTATAGATAGTTTGAGATTGGGGCATAGTTGATACTATTGATTGAGAGAATGGATTGTTGTTGTTTTCTAATATATGATTGGATAATCATCATCTCATGACCGAACTTTTGGGATTTGCGGTAAGCCTAATATCCATTTTTGAACGTTGTATCAGAGAGTCAGACCCATTTATATTCTTGATTTACCCTATTAAGGTTCACATATTATGTTGTTCACGCTCTAGATATCCAGTCGTGGGGTTCTAGGGAAGGGAGTGTTACATGTTGTTGTCTCCTTATATGGTCTGTCTTTGGCAATCGCCTCATGAGTTAGGTCCAAGGTCCATTTTCTTAACGGATAGCTTATTATGTAACCAATTATGCGATGGAAGCACTTATTGTCTGTTTTCGTTAAGATGTTACATGGATTTATTATTTGTAGTGTGTTTTAATCAACGAAATATGAAAAATATGAACAGGAAGGAGTATTTTGAGATTCCTTGGGCTTCATTGAGGTCAATGTGTGATCCTTCATTTGCAAAACGAGCCGTCTTTAGTCACTCCGAATACCTTCCCCATGGAAATGTCATTACATCTGCTGCTGCTAACATCACGGATACAGAGGTTGTAACTGCAAAAGGCGACAAAGTTGCGTATGATTTTGCTGTTATTGCTACTGGTCACTCGGAAACTGGTGCTTACACGAAAGATGAGAAGTTTTCTCAATACCAAACAGGTAACATCATGGATCAATCGATATACTCGTAGTTTGCATTATAATCTTTTATTTTTTAAAACCTTTGCTAGCGATGGAACTAATTTCGTAGGTCAACCTCAAATAGTTTGCGGTTGAGTTGTAGTTGTTGTATACCTTCCCGAGGGACTTTACTAGTGAAATTATACACTTGCTCCGGTGGACAGATATCAATAGAGACAAAAAAACAGTAGATGATTTCTTTCCATTTGTTCTAGTCGTGGTGGACAGAGTAACCGTACTCATCAATAGCTTCATTTCTACTCATTTTTATTGGTTTACAGATCATCAAAAGATTAAATCTGCCAGCTCCATATTAATAATCGGGGGAGGACAAACAGGCGTGGAACTGGCTGCTGAAATTGCTGTGGATTATCCCGATAAGAAGGTGACGATTGTGCATAGGGGATCAATGTTGTTGGAATTTATCGGAGAAAGTGCCAGCAATAAGGTAGTGCATTGGCTAAAATCAAGGAAGGTTGAGATCATATTGGGGCAATCTGTCGATGTAAATTCTGCAAAAGATGGTGTTTACAAAACATCTGGTGGACAAACTATAGATGCTGAATGCCATTTCATTTGCATTGGAAAGCCGATAGGTTCAGGGTGGCTAAAAGAAACCGTCTTGAAAGGTAGTTTGGATATTCATGGAAGGTTGATGGTTGATTCTGATTTGAAGGTCAAGGGTCGAAGCAATGTCTTTGGTATCGGAGATATTACTGATATCCCTGTGAGTACTCTTCAAACTATCTCTAGTACCTTTTGGTTTTGAAAACTCATATTTGAACGATTAGATCTTGTTAACGTGGTTTTGACTTGGTGGTGTCTGTTGTAGTATTAATCTTATTCTTGTAGTTTCTCGCTTTTGATATCATCTGTTGTTTGTTGTGTTTTCTGTTATCGCACTATTTTGTTGTTGTTACTGTTCCTTTTCTGAATGCTCTGCACTGCTTTCATTGTTAGTTGTTATGTTTTCTTCACTGTTGCTTTTCCTTTTCATAACTACGTTGATCTGCTGCACTTGAGTCGAGGACCTTTGGAAACAACCTCTCTACCTCCACGAGGTAGGGGTATGTCGTTGTTGTTGTATAGTATGATAAGGAAACTGAAATTTCATGTCCCTTACTGCCTCGGAAACCTCACTCGTTAAAAAGCTGACTAAACTCTAGAAACCTCACTCGTTAAGACCCTGATGCTATTCTGCATTATGCAGAAGACCTATGTTGCTCGAACCTCCAAAAATGCTACCAAACCTGTGTCAGATCCTCCGAAAATGCATAGCTTTTGGAGGATCCAACTTACCTGGCAAAAGACTTCAGTTTTTCCCCTTACATATACATACCTTTGTTTAACTGTGTACACTCATAGATCAGAAAAACCATTGGTCCAAGATTCACCATGTATGCATATCCAGTGTTATCCCACGAGGGAGGTTTGGGGAGGGTGGTGTGTACGTAGCCTTACCCCTATCTTGTGAACAACTTAAAATGCCAATGACTTGCATTTGTTCTTATATATCATGTTTGTACATTTCATCACAAGACGTTCTTACTTAGTATCGTTGAAAATGCAGGAACTTAAACTAGGATATTTGGCACAAAGACACGCGGGGATAGCTGCCAAGAACATAAGATTGTTAATGAAGAACGCTAACGACAACAACTTGAATGTATATAAACCTGCTTTACCATTGTCGTTAATCGCTCTAGGAAAAAAAGAAGCTGTAGCACAGTTTTACTGTTTATCGTGTATTGGACGCCTTCCAGGGATGATAAAATCGGGAGATTTATTCGTTGGGAGGACTCGAAAGCAACTTGGTTTGCTATCTGAACTTCAATAAACATGTATTCTTTAGCTAGTTCCCCTGTAAACATAGTTGTTCATAATATTTCATATTCAGTTAGATGGACCTTCTTCTTCTCTTTATGTGTTTCTTGTACATAATTCTTCTGCTTCTTGTGTAAAAAAAATGTGTTACCTGAGGAAATTCTTGTATCGAATTACTCCGTCTCAATTCACATGTCTTTACTTTCTTTTTTCAGTTTACTTCAAAAGGAACGTCATTAATCTATATTTAGTAAAAGTATTTTTAAGAATTTGGACCATTTCTCGATTTGTGTGTGTCATTCTTGCTCTGGGGTCATACTAATCTTAAGTGGTTCTTTCCCCCTCATAAATATATACTTTTTGGTACGAGTTTAATATTGTTCGCACATCATGTGGATTTTAATTCTAAAAATCTCAAATTCCTTCTTAGTCATCCTTCTCTAGAGAGAGAATTTCAAATGTAAATTTGAATAATCAAACCTCAAAGCAAATATCAAATCGGTGAAAAGCAAAAGAATAAAATAGAGATAATGGTTTTAAAAAATAACATGAAGTATCACTAGTATCTGATGGTGCGTGGTATGCACTCTCATTTTTTTTGTTATAAATGGTGCCAAATGGCACTCCAAATATATTAATCAGATTTTTAAAAAAAAAAACAATAAATAAAGAAGAAGAGATAGTGGTAAGAGAAAAGAAACACTTGAAATATCATCTTCTTACGAGTTTTCTATTTGAAACTATCATGTGGTTGCATTTTCAATCGGACCTATTATTAACTATTTATCAAAATATATCTCGAAATTAATGAGCTTGCTGCCTCATGGACATTATCACACCCCTTTTGGTGATTATACCTACACACTTGGTCTATTCAATTTTATTGCGTGATTTAATAAAGGGAAAAATGATAAATATACTCTCAAACTTTTGTAAATGGTATGCAGATACCCTCCGTCATTTTTTTAGGATATTGGTGCCCCGTCGTTCAAAAACTAGAGCATATATACCTTTTATACTAACAGACATACACGTGTCATAATCTTATCCACCGACCCGACATTTATTAAATATTGAATCGACGGATTAGATTATGCCACGCGTCCCTATTTAGTCTTTCGTTAGAGTGAAGGGCATATATATATGCTCTAATTTTTGGACGGTAGAAGCACCAATGTCCCAAAAGTATGAAGGAGGATATCTGCATACCATTTACGATAATTCGGAATATATTTGTCATTTTCCCTTTAAAAAATAATCGATGATAGTTTAAATAAAAAAGTGTAAATTCAAATGTATTTTTAACTTATTTCAAAATATATATATTATTTTTATGGTTGGAAACTGAAAAAGTTTCACTAGCATATTTAACTTTTTCGAGACAAAACACAACGGATCATTTGTTAGAAAAGTACCAAATTGAACTCCGATTGAACCAGAAACCCTAGAATTTTGTGACCGACGAAGAAGAAGATTGAGGAGATGAAGAGAGTTTTCGGCATTAAGAAGGAAACACAACCTGCTCCATCTGTTCAAGATGCTTCCGATAGGGTAAATTTTTTTTTTTTTCCAACAAACTAGATCTGTAGTTTAGATACTGCTAAATTATGCAAACAAATTGCAATTCTCTTCGTTTTTTTTGGGTTTTTGTTTGTTTGTTTAGTTCCAATGTGTTGTGTAGCTGCTTTGAACTAGAATTTTTGAAATGCTTTCTATTAAATTATGCACAGACACTGCCATATCTGTTGGAATTTTGGTACTGTTTGAACTGGGTATTTTTTTTCAATGTTTTCTGCTAAGCTATGCATAGAACTGCAATTTCTCTTCGTTTTTTTTGTTTCATTTGTTTCATTTGTTTTGTATGGCTGTTCCGATGAGGTAAAATTTCATGTTTTCTGCAGTTTTCTATCAATTAAACTCCCTCTGTCCTTAAAGGAATGGTGGGTTTGGAGGATGATTATACCAGTACTAGTATATCAGATTGCATCAGGATAATGAAGTTAAATGAGCTCGATTGATAGTGTTAGTTAGGAGGAGGAGGAGGATGTGTGTTATGCAGAAGTTAATCTAGGATTTTAGCTCTGAACTTATTACACTTTTGAAATTAAGGGTTCAGAATTTAATTTTTGTAAAATATTAGTGATTTTTTCAGGCACATCTATATTCCGTGTGGACATGTTGGTTCAATTGAGCCTATTGGTTATATACTTCCATCAAAATTCTGAACTTAAGTGAGATTGATTGATAGAAGTAGTAGTAGGACTGAGGTCATACAAAAGTGAATCTAGATATGTGTTTTGAGTTATGGGTTCAGACTTTAATGTGTGAAGTTGTAGTGATTTTTCACATATTTATTTAACCTTGTGTCGAAAATACTAGTCCAGTTGAACCCATTGGTTCTATTACTCTATTTATCTCGGCTGTCATGGGAAGTCCTTGTTATGCGCTGCGCTCAATATGTAAACTTGAGCTTGAATGATCAATGCATCCATTTTCTGTGTAAATTTGAACATTTGAGATCTGTAATATATTTTAATTTTTATCAATAATTTAGATACTAGATAAAAAGAAGGATTGTTACGGAAAATGTTGAAAAAAATAGTACTCAGAGACAGATTGCTAGACTTCAAAAATAGTATTAGTGCAAAGCAAATTGAGGCAAATCTTATACCTTTAGATATGCAAGCATGCTTCTTATGATCAAATCATATTACATGTGTCTAAATGGTTACTCGATTAGTATTAAGGCAAAGCAAATACTTATTTTGCGACATCCTACTCTCCCCGGACCCCACTTGTGGGATTATGCTGTGTATGTTGTTGTTGTTTAAATGCTTATTTTCTTTAAAAGCATTTCATGAACCAAAAATACACGAGGAAATTGCGGTAGTAAACTGTTTTCATTTGTTTTGTTGGTCTGCTTCACATTCTTTTGTAGTATAATGAAGAGATGGCTGCTTGTATGGTTTCCAGTTGATCAACCTGGAATATTTCTTTTTATTTTTAGCTCTCTGAAGTTTGGTGATTACTATTGGTTGTTTGCATGAGTAGTCTCTGATCCTTTTGATTGCTTCTTAATGGTCCAGATCAATAAAAGAGGTGAGTCAGTGGAAGAGAAAATCAAGAAGCTTGATGCTGAACTTGCAAGGTACAAGGAACAGCTAAAGAAGACTCGACCAGGTCCAGCGCAGGAGGCAGTAAAAGCTCGAGCTATGAGAGTGCTGAAGCAAAAGAGAATGTGAGTTAAATTATATGCCATTACATTGAGTTTAATAAGGCTTAAAGTGGCTTGTCAAATTATGAAGTTCAATTACTTGTGATGAGTGTCTACTAACATGTGAAAGTCAATTAGTTTAAGTTCTGAGATGAAATAATTGAACTCAATTTAACAGTTCTCTCTCTCTCTCTCTTGCACATACACACACCCATACACACACATGAATAACATGAAAAGATACATAATTGGTATCCTTTGTTGTTACCATGCTATGAGAAACAGAAACAGTGGATTAATTGTTGTTATCATATCTGAAGCAAAAGTAGGCAGTGCCGGGCCATTAAATCGATATACAATTATACTTTTGCACTTTTTTTTCCTTTTTTGATGATGGAGGTGTTCAGCCAAACTTGAGCGTACCTTGACTATTCCACCGAGTACCTGCTACCACCCACCAACATAGGTACCGGGCAACTCTGCCTCAAGACTTAGGGGATAGAAAGAAATCACCTAGTGTTTGTAGTCTTTGCGCCAACTTCATTGACCAGTAATCCTTACCTTTGGTGCACTCTTATACTTAGATGGGCTATTATTTTTCACTTTCTTGTTTGAGGTAGAAATTACATTCTCAAACACTATTTAGTATATTTCTCTTTCTTCTTTTGCTTGTTTTATAGTCTTAGGTCATGTATTAACATATTGTTCTGACAAATGCATAAGTTATCCGATGAATAATCAACAGGTATGAAGGCCAGCGGGACATGCTCTACAATCAGACATACAACTTAGACCAAGTCTCATTTGCTGCTGAGGGGATCAAAGATGCTCAGCAAACAGTATGTTAAATGTTAAATGGAATCCATTCTTTTGCACGAGTTACCTTTCTCACAATAAAAAAATGTTGTCTTATTTGTGGAATCGTTAATCGACTGCTTGAATGGGTAGTTCTTATCTGCAATCCCCCTAACGTAGAACTTGACCACGGTTGGTTTTGACATTCCACAGATCCACGAGTCTAAAAATTTTTTGTGCTTGAAGTTCATCTATGACATTCTTGTTATATCATGCAGCATCATTTTTTAAAAAATAGTGCATGCTCCTTGAAATAAGTTGCCTTTCCTCTAAAGTTTGACTGAATTCTATTTTCGGAAGGAGAAAAATAGATCTTATACTATTTCCTGGCCATCATCCAGCACTTTGATATTGAGCTTAGGAGTTTCTGCGCTTATCAGACATTTTTGGTTATATCAAATTCATGGTGAAGTGTGTCTTTTTCTTGGTAGCGCTCCATTGGGCACAGCTCAAGGCTTGTCAAGCGAAGCGTATTCGGTAACCTGATGGGAACCTGCTGCCTACCTCCCTAGAGGTAGGAGGACAACCAAATTGTCATGAAGAAGGGATTTCTATTTGTATCCCCTAGAGTTTCTTATTCTCCAATTGCTTCCATTTTAGTTCAAATGTTTGTGTTGAAGGCACATTTGAGCAATGGGTTTCATTTGTTTAGAGTGGAATTTTCCATTATTAACTTGACTATGTTTCTTCAGATGGCAGCAATGAAGTCAGCAAACAAGGAATTAAAAGGAATGATGAAAACTGTGAGCATTCAAGACGTAGATGTATGTATTCTCCATTACCTCTTACGTTTTTCTTTTAAGCTTCCCTGAGTTTAATCTCTTCCTTTTCTATTTACAACTATGGTTATGAAGTTTATCCATGTTGTGATGTGATACTCTTATGCTATATAGAACCTACAAGATGAAATGACAGACCTGATGGATGTAAGCAATGAAATTCAAGAGACTCTTGGTAGAAGCTACGGTGTGCCTGACGACGTTGATGAAGAAGAGCTCATGGGTGGTAAGATTAGTTCCTGTACATTTGAATATTCTAGTGAAAACATGTTTGTTGTGGATTTAACCTTACTTCTTTATCAGAGCTTGATGCTCTGGAAGCGGACATGGAATTTGAAGAAGGTGTCCCTTCATACCTACAACCTGACCAGGAACCAGATCTGGAATCAGAGCTTAACATGCCATCAGCACCAATGGGACACGCGTCAATGCCAGCTGGTAGAGCTAATGCGCAGGTATCGTCAATTAGACCTGAAAACTAATCGACCTCTTTTCTATTAAACATGTAGTTTTTCTACATATACAAGGGATAGTAAATTATTATATGTATTTTACATATCTTTTATTTTGATGACTGAGAATCTGTCCGGGGTCTCGCCCTTAGAACCAACCTGCCCTTCTCCACTTAAATACCAGGTGTAGTCTGCATGGTGCAGGGCTCAAATATAACATCTCGGTCCCAAATCTCTCTCTTTTTGTGCTTTCTAATACTGTCATATTCGTATTTCTTCGTTTAACATATAACTAACTTTGACACCTTCTATCGACTTGTGATGCACAGGCTGATGAACTAGGCTTACCTGCTGTCCCTCGCGCATCACTTCGCGGTTAGGAGAGTTTTGGGGTTTAAACATTGTGAGCAGAGTTTTGGTTTCTTAAACCTTGATGCTGCTAATTACTTTACCCTTATTTTTTTTATAAATAAATGACATTTTGTTGGACTAAGACTGCATTAAAAAGTTGTACAAATTGAATTGCAAATAGTACTATAAATAAAACTAAGGGCAAATTACAGAAATCACATACTTAAGGCAAAATTACAATCTATCCCTTAAAAGTTTATAATTACAGAAATTTCTCAAACGGATACAATAATATAAGATCTAGAAGATCTTGATTGAAAGCTCCACTGTTTTGAATAGTGAGAAAGAATGAAATTTGATCAAATCGATCGAGAATATCATCATCTGTTAGGTGGGCCAATCGACCGACCGAGTTGGGCTGAGCGTCCATGTCACAGAATCTTTCTCTAGCCAAGAATCTCATTATTGATCGAACATCTGATACATTAATCTGATGTACGAGATACAATAATATAAGCGTTGATACATTAATTTGATGCACGAAAATGAGGGATTTTGGAGATTTGTAAAACTTATAGGGATAATGGTAATAAGTAAACTAAAATGTGTGATTTTTGTAATTTTTTCTAAAACTAATCTTGGCCCATTAAAAAATAAGTTGTACAAATTGAATTGCAAATAGTACTATAAAACTAATCTTGGCCCATTAAAAAATAAACACATCTACTACACGTGTGTTTCTACCCATACAACAGCCCATATGCACCTCCCTTTTCCAATTTATAATTATTTTTCTTGATTTTTTCCTCAATTTCTCCATTTTCTCCCTCTCTGTATCCGTTTTTCTTTTTCTTTTTATACAAGTGAAATTCTTATATATATAAATATATATATGATAGTTTCTTATTTTAAAATGAAGTGGTATGTAATATTTATATACATTCATATTAGGCAATTGAAGATAATATAGATATTTGCTTTCATCCTGAATATAATATATAGTTTTTTTTTCATTTTTCTTAATATGTACAATATTATTTGTTAAACAAAAACTGATATATAAGTGGCAAGGTAAATAGAATATAAGAGGTTAATTTTGAAACAATAATCTACTGTATTGAATTGAAGATATATTTTCTTTTTAAATTTTCTCTATCTTTTGTAAACTACAATCTTCTATGTAGACATTTATTTCTTATTTGAAACAAAAGTTTTTAAATAACATTATCAATAGGTGTAACAAAACTACTATTACAAGTTAAAAGTAAGAAAATTTTTAGCAAAAATAATTTCTATATATGCTTCAAAAAGTTTTCAAGGCCTTCCTTTATAAGTAGATCCATCATCATGTTTCCTGCCAAAGCCCTTGTCATATGCTACTAATTAATTTAGACAAAAAATGTATGTATGATTGTTGATATGATACCATAATATGTATGATATTTATAATATCAATTATATCAATTCAAAAATAATTATATGAAAAGAGAAAAAAGAAATATATACTATACAATACATTTGCAAAAAAATAATAATGAGTGTATTAACAATTAAAATTCATGATTACTTGAAATCTAACAAATATTATAATCAAACTCAACTATGTAATTGTTAAATAAGATTAACTTTTCGACCAACCATACAGAAATAATGCATTTAAAATATTTCTACTACTATCAAAATTACCTCAATATCATTGTCATAAAAAAAATTTTATCGATCATGTATATATACTTGCTTGGAGAAGTATAACGAATACGTAAAAAACACATTTAATTATGAAAGCATAACTAACTACATAAAAATGAAAAGATAGACTTGAGATGAAATATTTCATATCTTCATATATTCCTTTTGTGTTACAAGTTATTAAATACAACTCAAAAGTGATGAAGAAAAGAAAGACTAACTTTGGGAGTATTCATGAACAAAACATGAGTTTATATTAAATACAACTCAAAAGTGCTAAATTGTTTTTCTCTCTAAATAGTACTCTTATAATAGTACTCTTATGAAGCAAAGTATAATTTAGAAAGAATAAATTAAAAAATAGTATGCAATATCAAAGATTATAATTAAAAGATAGTGTGCAATATCAAAAAAGTTATGTTGGAGTGATAGTACTTTCATTAAAGATTTTCGATACAAATTTTAGGAGTGAAATTTTTTGAAATTAATTGATCTCCAAATTAATATGACAACAAACACTAATCAAGTGGTATAACATCAAATTTGAAGTGTAAATTTATTCAAGATTAATTATACCTTTAACCAAATAGATTTTACCTCAAAGTCAATCTCGAAATATTCCACGAACCAAATGATCTTCAACGTAACTTACCAATTTACAAAAATTCTACAACTTTGGCTCAGACTTGAGATTAAAAAAAGGGAGTGTGCAAGACCAAAGATGTCTTTATCCTTGAGTCTTGAGACTTCTATATATTCCCTAATTTCCATCAACAAATCTGGACCGTTCAATTTTCTACCTCTCAATAAAACCACAGATCTCATACTCAAAGTAAACCCTCTCTCTCTCTTTCCTCCATACTCAAACAACGCCAACAAACTCTTCTGCTCGCCGCGCTTTATCATCGGTACGTATCGAATCGATCTCATTCAACTGATAATTTGGGAAATTTTATGATTTTTTGATGTGTTTATGATTTTCTGATTGTTAGTTTTTTTAGCTGATTTTTTTTGTTTTTTTTAGTTCAATTTTTGAGTGAATTTAGCAATCGATGATGTAAAGTGCTTGATATGTTGTAATTTTCGTATTTGTAGCTGATTTTGTTGATTTTTAGTTCACTTTTTTGAGTAAATTAAGCTATTGAAGATGTTTTCGAGAGACTTGAAGAAGAGTGCGTGATATGGTTTAATTTTCCGAATTTTGTAGCTGATTTTGTTGTTTTTTAGTTTAATTTTTGACTAATTGAGCTAAACGAAGATGTTTTTGGAAGGCAACGAAGAAGAGTGCTTGATATAGTTTAAATTCCTGATTGTTAATTGTGTAGCTGATGTTGTGTGTTTTTTTAAGTTTAGCTTTTTGACTAATTAAGCCTGGTGTGGTTTAATGTTCCGATTGTTAATTTTGTAGCTTATATACTGTTGCCTTCTGGTTTCAATTTTTGACTAATTTAGTGATCAAAGATGTTTGGAAGGACACTGAAGAAGACTGCTTGATATGCTATGTTTTTAATTTTCTGATTGTAACTTGTAGCTGATTTTATTGTTTTTTAGTTCAATTTGTTACGATTTAAGCAATCGAAGATGTTTTTGAGAGAAACGAAGAAGGGGGAGTGATATGCTGTGATTTTCCTATATATAATTTTGTAGCTGATTTGCTGTTGTTTGTTAAATTCAATTTTTGACTAATTGAGCAATGGGAAGATGTTTTAGAGGGCACCAAAGAAGAGTGCTTGATATGCTCTTAATTTTCCGATTGTTAATTTTGTTGCTGATTTGCTGATGTTTCTTAGTTCACTTTTTGGTTTATTAAGCGATCATAGATGTTTGGGAGGGAAGTGAAGAAGAGTGCTTGATATGTTCATAATTTTCCAATTGTTAAATTTTGTAGCTGATATGCTGGTGCTTTTTTAGTTCAATATTGACTAAGTTAAGCAATTGATGATATATTTGGGAGGGCACCGAAGGGAAGTGTTTGATATGTTGTAATTTTCCTATTGTTCAATTTGTAACTGATTTTGGTGTTTTTTTTAGTTCAATTTTGACTAAATTAAGCGATAGAAGATGTTTGGGAGGGCACCGAAGAAGAGCGACAACACGAAGTACTATGAGATCTTAGGTGTTCCTAAGACTGCTGCACCGGAAGATCTCAAGAAAGCTTACCGTAAAGCTGCTATTAAGAATCATCCTGATAAGGGAGGTGATCCTGAAAAGGTGCAGCTATTTTTTACTGTTTTACCTGAACTAATCCAGCATATAAGTAGTGGGTTACGTGCACTAAATTTCTCGAATGCAAATTTGCTGAAAAATTGAAATGTGTGTACATCTGTGTATCTATGTGGGTGTGTGTGTTCACTTAGAAGTGTAGATCGTGATTAAGTACTGGGTTTGCCTCAGCTGATCAAGCATATAAGCAGTGGGTGTACAATCCAAGTCTCCCAAGCTCAAATTTACTGAGAAATTTAGAATGTGTGTGAAGAAGTGCAACCATCTTTGTATAATTGTTTTGTGTTTATGGAGTTTGTCTGTAGAGATTATCTCATTTTGCAATCATTTCTTTTTGTATGTGATTTTATACAAATGGTAGGTGATCCTGAAAGGGTACAGCTACTTGGTTATTGTTTTCACCAGAGTTGATCCAGCATATAAACAGTGGTTGTACGAGCACTCAATCTCTTGAACACAAATTTACAGAAAAAATTGAAATATGTGTACATATGTGTCTCTGTGTATGTGTGTGTTTTAAGCAGTGCAGTCATCATGTTTAAATACTGGATTTACCTCAGCTGATCAAGCATATAAGCAGTGGGTGTAAATGCCCTAAATCTCTCGAACGCGAACTTACATAGAAAAAGTGAAATATGTATATGAGTGTGTATGTGTGTTATGTAGTGCAGCTGGCGTGTTTAAATACTGGATTTGCCTCGGCATCAATTTTTCATAGATTGTCTCATTGTATTTTGTTTGTGTATCTTTTATACAAATGGGTGTTTTGGAATTCTTTTGGTTTAGTTTAGATCCGTCGTAGCTTTATCTGTAGGTTTTCTTTGAGCTTAGAAAAGTGATTTCTGGTGGTAAAATTGAAAGGAGAATTTAATTCTATCCATTGCCCTAAATAAGCTGACTAACTAGTTTGATATGTTAGCTGGACTGAACCTTTATATCCATCGGGCATGGTTGCTTGATAGTTGCTGTAATTAAGCTGATCTCTTGGAGGAAAAGGTAGATTTTTAGATCTAATTTTGCTGCTTAGCAGAAATAGGAAGCTTTGAATGTGTTGGCGTGAAGCTTCTTTGTTGTGTAATTGAGCCCTCAACCTCCTCAGCACAACAGGAATTCTGATGTTAGACACACTTCAATTGTCTGTTATTGGGATTGAACGGATACTATGTATGTTCGTAATGGACACCATGTTTCAAATCAAGAGTTTGCTTTAACTTCCCTGAGTATGCACTCTTAGTGTCACATTATTTACCATGGTCGCTGTATTAATAATCTTTCTTAATTGAAGGATAATGATGTCAATTACTGTGGAGTCTTATCAATGAATTAGCTGCAATTTTTTGTTTATTTCAGTTTAAAGAGCTTGCACAAGCTTATGAGGTTCTGAGTGATCCCGAGAAGCGTGAGATATATGATCAGTATGGAGAAGATGCTCTCAAGGAAGGAATGGGCGGTGGAGGTGGTGGACACGACCCATTTGACATTTTCTCATCTTTCTTTGGTGGCAGCCCATTTGGTGGTATGTTTCTATGGCTGTTTGTTTGATGTTGAATTTGTTGATTCCTTTTCATGTTACTTTCAGTCTCTGATATTCCTTTATTTGATGTCCAGGAGGTGGTGGAAGCAGCAGAGGAAGAAGACAAAGAAGAGGAGAGGATGTTGTCCACCCTCTCAAAGTTTCTCTGGAGGATGTGTACAATGGAACATCAAAGAAGCTGTCACTATCTCGCAATGTATTGTGCCCGAAGTGCAAGGGGTGAGTTTAGGATGTTATTAGTTACGTTTCAACATCTTTTTATCTTTTCCCTATGAAGTTCTGCCGGGGTTTATACTATATTTTTATTACCAGGAAAGGATCTAAATCAGGTGCTTCAATGAAGTGTTCTGGCTGTCAAGGGTCTGGGATGAAAGTCACTATTAGACAACTTGGCCCATCCATGATCCAGCAGATGCAGCACCCTTGCAACGAGTGTAAGGGTACTGGTGAGATGATCAATGATAAAGATAGGTGTGGGCAGTGTAAAGGTGAGAAAGTTGTGCAGGAGAAGAAGGTGTTGGAAGTTGTTGTCGAGAAGGGTATGCAGAACGGACAGAAGATAACATTCCCGGGCGAAGCTGATGAAGCAGTAAGACATTCAATTTAGCTTTTGAAGTAGATTATGTCATAATGACCATTTTGTATGTTATTATCAACCAAAAAAGGGAACCATTGATTTTTCACATTATATATGTTTACTTTTTGTGGCAGCCTGATACCGTCACTGGGGACATAGTTTTTGTATTGCAACAGAAGGAACATCCCAAGTTTAAGCGAAAGGGAGATGATCTCTTTGTAGAGCACACCTTGAGCTTAACCGAGGCCCTGTGTGGTTTCCAGTTCATCTTGACTCACCTAGATAATAGGCAGCTGATCATCAAGCCCCAACCCGGAGAAGTTGTCAAGCCTGGTAAGCCCAAAGTATACTTTAGTTGCTTTTACATTCTGATATATGCCTAGGACTTCTTGATATATTGTTGTCTCCCTAATACAGTGAGTGTAAGTCAAATTGTTTTCTTCATGCACACACTATGTCTCTCCTGCTGTTCGTTGAAATTTGGTGTCCTTTTTATCTCTATGGTATCATTATGCTTTATATGTGAATCTCTGCTCATAGATATCAATCGTGAACCTTTTTTTTTGGCCACGACAGATCAATTTAAAGCCATAAATGATGAAGGAATGCCTATGTACCAAAGGCCATTTATGAGAGGAAAACTATACATTCACTTTACTGTAGAATTCCCTGACACATTATCTCCCGAGCAATGCAAGAACCTTGAAGCAGTATTGCCACCAAAACCGAAAACACAAATGACTGATATGGAATTGGACGAGTGCGAGGAGACCACCTTACATGATGTTAACATCGAAGAGGAGATGCGGAGGAAGCAGCAACAGGCCCAAGAGGCATATGACGAAGATGATGAAGACATGCATGGAGGTGCACAGAGAGTTCAGTGTGCACAACAGTAATTTGGTAACACGGAAGTTGCACTAAAGAATTAACGTCACGATTCAACTCTTGTTTTCACGTATTTGTATGACAAGATAATGACATTGTCTGAAGAAATATTTCCTCTGCCGTAAGATATATTATAGTTTACTAGCTTATAATTTCGAGTTTTGGATTTGCTAACTGATACTGTTAAGCAAATTTTAATGTTACAAACATATTATTGCAATATGCTTTGATTGATATTGTATCGAAGAATTGATATAAAGTGGAAATAAATTGGTGTGCTTGTCTTGTGAGAAGGTAAGCTCATTAAAATAAACGTATAATCTACAAGAAATTAGAACTATCAAACATAACTATTTCAATCATTCAACATGCAAAAAAAATATCGATATTAAATCAACGGTAGAAGCTTCCAATGACAACAACATATCTACCATAGTTTTATAAGTGAATCAAAAAGAGAAGAATTTGAAGTATTTTTGATAAAGAGATCATTTTCAATAGACTTGTAACTCGAAAAAACAGAATTGCAAGAATTTTTGGTAAAGAGATCATTTTCAATAGACCTGTAACTCGAAAAAACAGAATTGCAAGAAAAATATAATCTACTGTCTGAAGCTGGAAGATATGTTTAACAAGGGAAACAATGCTGCCTGCTCTTTTTAATTTTTTATTATAAAGAGGACATATATTTGATATGGATTAAGACATAAACTTTGAAAACAACTATACAAGCAATCACAAACCTCCAAGGAATTTGGTTGTAACTTATACAACCAAGAACTCATGGGCGTAACAAACAACCACAAAAATTAATACTCGCTCCGTCCCATAATAGTTGTCTACTTTTTTCTTTACATTTTAAATACGAAATCATAAATAAGGACAATTTTACTAATTTACTCCATAATAAGCGTTTTTCAGAATTTTACAAACATTTTTTAAAAAGAACTAGTTGTAAAGGTAAAATGGAAAAATTTAATCAGTTATGTTCTGGTTTTGTTAATTGACAAGTAATTTAGGATAACTATTTACAATAAAGTGGACAATTTAGAGTGTACGTAAAATCTACATATACTCTACCTTTCCCAGGTACCTTTTTCGCAATTTCACTAAATATATTATTGTTGGACAGACGGAGAAGGAGTATAACTTTGTAAGCAATATAAAAGGGGGGCTTAATGACTTTGTGAAGATACAAGTTTATTAGTAGCAACACAACTAGCAAGTAAAAGTACAAGATAAACCAAATGGACCAAAACCAAACACCATCAACAACAACAACAATGGATCAAAATCAAACACCATCATCAACAACAACAACAGTGAACCAAAACCAAACATCATCAACTAGTACTACATTTTCTACATTTATGATTGGCTTGAAACCACTAGTGGGATCTCTAGTGATGAGACTCATGACATTTAGTTTCTTGTTGGTGTCATTGATTGTCATTGCTACTAATAGTTTTGATGCATTTGACATTTATGGTTTTCCAATCAAGGTTGATTCCACTGACATTCATGTTTACCGGTAAAACTACTTTTTCCCTTTACAATATACTTCATCACTTTGTGTGTGTTCGGTACGAACGAAAATATTTTCCAATTTTCTCTTGTTCGGTAAGAAAACAATTTTTTTGAAATTGAGGAAAATGGCTTCTCTAGTGGAAGTATGGAAAACAAGTTTTACAAGTGACATTTCGATTTCGATTTGCTTGTGTCCCCACTCCCCACCACCCTCAGCACACCTCATCTTCACCCCAGGTCCCTAGTTTGTTTTAGGGTGAATGACTCCTATAAATGAATGTGTATATATTTTATTGATTTTTCATCCCACATCGGAGCCTGACTAAATTCAGAGTCGCGCATTAGAGGACTTGATTAAATGAATGTGTATATGCTTTTTTTTACTTATCCTAATTATTTTTATTTTTTGGATGCAGTTATATGATATCTGCAGATGTGATTGGAATGGCTTACACATTTTTACTAATTGTGTTAATATTTTTCCAAGTGAAATCTGGAAGTCCCATTGATAGTGGTCTTGCTTATTTTGAATTCTATGGTGATAAGGTATGCAAATCAATGATGACAAGGTTTTGAAATAATATCAATGATCTCTGATTTGAGCTCTGATAGTGATAAATTTTTAGTTAAGTGTTTTTTCGTTTTAATAGACCTTAATATGGTTCGAGTTTGAAGTAATTGGGGTCTCAATAGGGCTATCAAACACTCAGTGGAAAACTGAAAAAACACACGTTAAGTATTCCAATTTTTCGAGGTGTCTAAGTTTCCTACCTAAATTATTATCAATTATTTATCAAAATACGCCTCAACTATCTGTTGTTCCCTTTTCCTACTTGAAATATCACCTTTGTTCAGGAATTATTGATCATTGAACTGTGTTTTGATAAATAGTCTATGAAAGTTCAAGTAGAAAACTCGCACACCTAATAGTTCAGGTATGAAAATCGAAAAATCAAAAATATTTTAGCTGTGTTTTTGACCGTGCACTTTATATTAAAACACATTTCTCAACTATCAATTCAAGTACTGAGTAGTTGAGGTGTGTTTTAATACATAGACAGCAACAATTCAAATAAGAAGAAATAAACAACTGATAGTTATAATGTGAAACTCGCTAAAAGTGATAATTCAGATATATATTATTTTTTTGCAGATAATTTTATTCTTATTGGCTACTGGTGCTGCTGCTGGATTAGGATTGACAGTGGAATATAACAGACTTAAAGACAATGATGACACTACCAAAGATATACAAAATTTTATCAACATAGCAAATGCTTCTGCTAGTGTGCTTCTTCTTGGATCTATTTCCTCTGCTATTTCCTCTATCATTTCTTCTCTCAATCTTCCAAAGAGATCTTCTTCATAAGTCGCACTGTTGTTCCGACTCTTCAAAAATATTATCGTATTCGTGTTGAATATTTTAAAAATTACGTAACTTTTGAAAGAGTGAACATGTCTAACGATATTTCTGAAGAGTTCGAAATGAACATGCAAATTGCAAAAATTTGGACCATGCTTGCTAATTCAATTCATAATATGTTTTTTTTTTCCTTTTTTGTCTTTGGAATTTTGTTTATTGTTTTCTTGTTGAAAAGAAATTGATGATAAGTACGACATGAATAAATTGCATGCTTGAGATTGGCAGCATGAAGAATTTAATGTTATCATTGTAATTTTTGTCTCTTTGTTATTTTAGCTATTTTGGGGAAATTTGTATTTTTAATTCTTGAAATATAATAATGAATTTTGATTTTAATTTTTGTGATACCTGGTAAAATATATTTAACATTGAATTGATTGTAGTATGTGTTTGTTATCCTTCAATTTGTGAATATTCTTATATTTAACGGAATATTAACTGTTATATCATTTAATTACTCATTCCTTATGTTAAATTTGTATTGTTATCACATATTAGAAGGTAATATAGTTCTAACAATCTAAATATAAGTAATTCCCTATTTAGAAGGACCAATAACACATTTTGATTAATCCAAATTAAATATGCTTAGTAAAATATCACAAAGGATCAAAATCAAAACTTACTAATAATTAGAGGATCAAAAGTGCAATTAGCCCCTTTTTTTAATGTTATCCTATGTTCCATCCCTCTCACCCACCTAACCCAACCCACCCACCCCCAAACAAAAAAATCCCTTTCCGCCACACCAATAAAAGTTTAAAAGAACAAAAAAGAAAACAAAGAACCTTTTTTGCCTAAACAACACTCTTTTTATGTTGCTTAATCCTTCATGACATAAAAGGTTCTCTTATATTCATATATACCTTATAGTATCTATAAAGTAATAAAACCCAATTTTTCCTCCATAATTTTCCACCTCAACACACATACAAAGATTCAAAGTTTCTCTGAATTTCAAGAACCTCGTGTTTTTTTCATCGCGATTTTCTCTTCAAGAACACTCGTCTCTCATGATGAACAACACAATAGGAGATGGCATTGAAGATACTCAAGATCATTACATTGGTGAAAAAAACTTTGAAAATTATGGATATGGCATTGGATTTACCCTATTAATCCTTGTTATACTTATACTCATCACCTATTCTTCTTACTTATATATTGGAAAAAGATCAAGTACCAATAATTCCTCTTCACATAATATTGTCAACAACAACACAACCAACATAAGTATAGTTGAAAATCAATTGATTTTCATTCAACAAGGTCTTGATGAAACAACTTTGAGAAATTATCCCAAATTACTTTATTCACAAGCCAAGAGTCACAACAAAAGGGATTTTTTAATTTCTTCTGGTTGTTCAATTTGCTTGGTTGATTATAAAGACATTGATAAACTTAGACTTTTGCCTGATTGTCACCATATTTTTCATGTCAAGCCTGGTAAGCCCAAAGTATACTTTTACATTCTGATATATGCTTAGGACTTCTTGATATATCGTTGTCTCCCTTATACAGTCAAATTGTTTTCTGCGTGCACATACTATGTCTCTCCTGCTGTTCGTTGAAATTTGGTAGTCCTTTTTTTTTATCTCTATGGTATCATTATGCTTTATACGTATCAATCGTGAACTTTGTTTTTGGCCACGACAGATGAATTGGTGTGCTTTGTCTTGTGAGAAGGTAAGCTCATTAAAATAAACGTATAATCTACAAGAAATTAGAACTATCAAACATAACTAATTCAATCATAGTTTTATAAGTGAATCAAAAAGAGAAGAATTTGAAGTATTTTTGGTAAAGAGATCATTTTCAATACACCTGTAACTCGAAAAAACAAGAAAAGTATAATCTACGGCGAATTTAAAGTTAATATATTTTGCAACTATATGTTGTCTGAAGCTGGAAGATACGTTTAACAAGGGAAACAATGCTGCCTGCTCTTTTTAATTTTTTATTATAAAGAGGATTTATATGTTTGATATGGATTAAGACATAAACTTTGAAAACAACTATACAAGCAATCACAAACCTCCAAGGAATTTGGTTGTAACTTATACAACCAAGAACTCATGGGCGTAACAAACAACCACAAAAATTAATACTCGCTCCGTCCCATATTCGTTGTCTACTTTTCTCTTTACATTTTGCTTACGAAATCATAAATAAAGACAATTTTACTAATTTACTCCATAATAAGCTTTTTTCAGAGTTTACAAACACTTTTTTAAAAGAACTAGTTGTAAAGGTAAAATGAAAAAATTTAATCAATTATGTTCTGGTTTTGTAAATTGACAAGTAATTTAGGACAACTATTTATAATAAAGTGGACAATTTAGAGTGTACGTAAAATCTACGTACACTCTATCTTTCCCAGGTACCTTTTCCGGGATTTCACTAAATATATTATTGTTGGACAACTAATATGAAACTGAGAAAGGAGTAGTAACTTTGTAAGCAATATATAAAGGGGGCTTAATGACTTTGTGAAGATACAAGTTTATTAGTAGCAACACAACTAGCAAATAAAAGTACAAGATAAACCAAATGGACCAAAACCAAACACCATCATCATCAACAACAACAACAATGAACCAAAACCAAACATCATCAACTAGTACTACATTTTCTTCACTAATGATTGGCTTGAAACCACTAGTGGGATCTCTAGTGATGAGACTCATAACATTTAGCTGCTTGTTGGTGTCATTGATTGTCATGGCTACTAATAGTTTTGATACATTTAACATTTATGGTTTACCAATCAAGGTTGATTCCACTGACATTCATGTTTACCGGTAAAACTACTTTTTCCCTTTACAATACACTTCATCACTTTGTGTGTGTTCGGTACGAACGAAAGTATTTTCCAATATTCTCTTGTTCGGTAAGAAAACGAGTTTTTTGAAAATGAGGAAAATGACTTCTCTAGTGGAAGTATGGAAAATAGATTCCACAAGTGACATTTCAACTTGCTTGTGTCCCCACCACCCTCTAGCACACCTCATCTTCACCCAGGTCCCTAGTTTGTTTTACGGTGAATTACTCCTATAAATGAATGTGTATATATTTTATTGATTTTTCATCGCACATCGGAGCCTGACTAAATTCAGAGTCGCGCATTAGAGGACTTGATTAAATGAATGTGTATATGCTTTTTTTACTTATCCTAATTATTTTTATTTTTTGGATGCAGTTATATGATAGCTGCAGATGTGATTGGAATGGCCTACACATCGTTACTAATTGTGTTAATATTTTTCCATGTGAAATCTGGAAGTCCCATTGATGGTGGTCTTGCTTATTTTGAATTCTATGGTGATAAGGTATGTAAATCAATGATGACAAGGTTTTGAAATAATTATCAATGATCTCGGGTTTAAGCTCTGGTAGTGACAATTTTTTAGTAATGTGTTTTTTCGTTTTAATAGACCTTAATGTGGTTCGAGTTTGAATTAATTGGGGTCTCAATAGGGCTATCAAACACTCGGTGGAAAATTGAAAAAACACACTTTATCCCAATGTTTCGAGGTGTCTAAGTTTCCTACCTAAATTATTATCAATTATTTATCGAAACACACTCCAACTATCTATTGTTTCCTTTTTCTACTTGAAATATCACCATTGTTTAGGAATAATTGATAATTGAACTGTGTTTTGATAAATAGTTTGTGAAAGTTCAAATAGAAAATTTGCACACCTAATAGTGCAGGTATGAAAATCGTAAAACTAAAAATATTTTAGCTGTGTTTTTGACCGTGCACTTTATATTAAAACACATTTCTCAACTATCAATTCAAGTACTAAGTAGTTGAGGTGTGTTTTAATACATAGACAGTGATAGTTCAGATAGGAACAAAAAACAACTGATTACTGATAGTTATAATGTGAAACTCGTGAAAAGTGATAATTCAGATATATTATTTTGCAGATAATTTTATTCCTATTGGCTACTGGTGCTGCTGGTGGATTAGGATTGACAGTGGAATATAACAGAATTAAGGACAATGATGAGACTACCCAAAATATACAAAATTTTATCAACATAGCAAATGCTTCTGCTAGTGTGCTTCTTCTTGGATCTATTTCCTCTGCTATTTCCTCTATCATTTCTTCTCTCAATCTTCCAAAGAGATCTTCTTCATAAGTCGCACTATTGTTCAGACTCTTCAAAAATATTATCGTATTCGTGTTGAATATTTCAAAAACTACGTAATTTTTGGAAGCGCGAACATGTCTAACGATATTTCTGAAGAGTTCGAAGATTATGAACATGCAAATTGCAAAAATTTGGACCATGCTAGCTAATTCAATTCATAATATGTTTTTTTTTCCTTTTTTTGTCTTTGGAATTTTGTTTATTGTTTTCTTGTTGAAAATAAATTGATGATAAGTACGACATGAATAAATTGCATGCTTGAGATTGGTAGCATGAAGAATTTAATGTTATCATTGTAATTTTTGTCTCTTTGTTATTTTAGTTATTTTGGGGAAATTTGTATTTTTAATTCTTGAAATATAATAATGAATTTTGATTTTAATTTTTGTGATACCTGATAAAATATATTTAACATTGAATTGATTGTAGTATGTGTTTGTTATCCTTCAATTTGTGAATATTCTTATATTTAACGAAATATGAACTGTTATATCATTTAATTACTCATTCCTTATGTTAAATTTGTATTGTTATCACATATTAGAAGGTAATATAGTTCTAACAATCTAACTATAAGTAATTCCCTATTTAGAAGGACTAATAACACATTTTGATTAATCCAAATTAAATATGCTTAGTAAAATATCACAAAGGATCAAAATCAAAACTTACTAATAATTAGAGGATCAAAAGTGCAATTAGCCCCTTTTTTTTATGTTATCCTATGTTCCATCCCTCTCACCCACCTAACCCAACCCACCCACCCCCAAACAAAAAAAAACCTTTCCACCACACCAATAAAAGTTTAAAAGAACAAAAAAGAAAAAAAAGAACCTTTTTTGCCTAAACAACACTCTTTTTATGTTGCTTAATCCTTCATGACATAAAAGGTTCTCTTACATTCATATACTATATAGTATCTATAAAACATTCAATAGCTACACATTTCTCCCTTTCCTTAAACTCCAAAAAAGTCCAATTTTTCCTCCATAATTTTCCACCTCAACACACACACATACAAAGATTCAAAGTTTCTCTAAATTTCAAGAACCTCGTATCTTTTTCATCACGATTTTCTCTTCAAGGACACTCGTCTCTCATCATGAACAACACAATAGGAGATGGCATTGAAGATACTCAAGATCATTACATTGGTGAAAAAAACTTCGAAAATTATGGATATGGCATTGGATTTTCCCTTTTGATCCTTGTTATACTTATACTCATCACCTATTCTTCTTACTTATATATTGGAAAAAGATCAAGTACCAATAATTCCTCTTCACATAATATTGTCAACAACACCACAACCAACACAACTATAGTTGAAAATCAATTGATTTTCATTCAACAAGGTCTTGATGAAACAACTTTGAGAAATTATCCAAAATTACTTTATTCACAAGCTAAGAGTCACAACAAAAGGGATTTTTTAATTTCTTCTGGTTGTTCAATTTGTTTGGTTGATTATAAAGACAATGATAAACTTAGACTTTTGCCTGATTGTCACCATATTTTTCATGTCAAATGTATTGACCCTTGGCTTAGACTTCACCCTACTTGTCCAAATTGTAGAAGTTCTCCTTTTCCATCTCCTTTACCTACTCCTTTGGCTGAGGTGGTTCCTTTGGCAACAACAAGGCAAAGTTGATGAGGGAAAAGATTTACTCGCACCTGATGTGGATGTGTATCAGATTCTTCAAAATCGATGTAATTTTTGAACAATCTGATACGAGTGTGACAACATTTCTCCGGGGTCATCCAATCAACATAGATGTTTTGCACATTAAGTTATTATTATTTAACCATGGCCATCACACAAACATGGTATAATGTAAATATCAAGTGTGAGTAAGTATTTTTCAAGTTGAGTCCATCACCATTCTTTTTTTTCTTTTCTTTTAACAAGTCCATTACCATATTTGGTGTTTTTTTCCTACTCTTGTTTTTCTCTTCTTTTTTTTTTCTCTTTTTGGCCTTTTTTCTTTTCTTATTCTGGTATGTAAATGATCCACATATATTATTGTAAGTTGTACATGTTAGGTTGCTTAATTGGTATATATTGATGAAGTCCTACAAAAGGGAATTTTGCACAATCCAAAATCTTTCATTTTCTTCAATCTTAATGATTTATTTCTTGTTTATAGAACCGTATGAACATATGTACAGAATTTTATCTCAAGCAAGCACAATATTGCGGAAAAATATTATCCGAATTAATCTCGATGCTTACACCAAACAAATAAATGCATTACATTTGTCTTTATATAAAATTTAATTAAGCACTTAACTACAGTTAATAATAAGTATTTTTTTAGTCTAAATTTATCGCTTAATTATGGGTAGCAATGATTTTTTTAAAATATAAGAAAAAAAACTGCATTCTTGTTGCACTTGTCGTTTGAACTAACATCTAATTTTGAATGTCTCAATTGATAATAGTTTTTGCAAATCGAGTTATAATCTAATTTTTTTTAACGACTCAATAATTTGGAAATATGGGTAGGTTCTAAAAACTCTGAACTGACTTTCTTCAAACAACAACTACAGCATATCCAATGTATTCCCACAAGTCGAGTCTAAGATGGTAAGATATACACGAACCTTATCCCTACCTTTGTAGGGTAGATAGGTTGTTTCTAATACGTGTTCCATTAGATATTGTTTCAAATAACTTGTAATCAAAGGCTGAGTATATGTGCCTAGTACTAACTGCTAAGCAATTCTTAATCGATTAGTTGTTGCATGCATTTAGATTCAAAGAATATATGTTCATTTCTTAAATATTGGTTTAAGGATCACATATTTTCTATTTCCAAATAAGTTTGCTTTTCTTGAAAGAGTAATTTAAATAAATGATCTGGCAAATATAGTATTCAATGGAGTAAAATATTTGTCCAAACAGAATCTCCTGCCAAATGTCCCGATTATTCTATTAGGTACTTGCTATTGAGTAGCTCCATGCACCATCCATCGGGTAGTGTGCACCACGTCCAGGTAGCTCTGAGCATCAAAATTTAAACTGGTGAGAAGAAATTACACAACGTTAATCTGCAATATTGATTCAGGAATATGTTTTTCATCTCGAAAATAAGTCCTCGATAGAAAGAGAAATACTTAGAGAAACAAACATTTCCTTATTATGTCACAAGTACAGAAAACGAATTTATAGAAAGAAAAAACAAAGGCTAACCAGGCTCTCTTACAGCCCCCTACTGATACAACTACAACCACTTTACCAAGAAATGTTGCCCAAAATTGTGACACTTTATGCCAAAAAAGACGATAGGATTACAAGATCTTCACTTCCTGGAGATGCAGATCTACAAAGCGCAAGATTTAAAAAAAAGAAAAAAGAGAATAGCGCAAACCCATAAACCATGGCTGCTGATATATCATCGTAAGGATCCAATGTTGTTGCCAACTGCTTCACTTCCTTCTGTTCTTATTTCTATTAACTTTGACAATCTTTCGACCTGATTTGTCAGGACCATTGCTACCCAATGAGAAACTCCCTCCAGCACCTAAACTGCCTGATGCTGCAAATGGAGATGGATTCTGAACAGCAGCAGCAGCTGCCTGATTCTGCTGGCCACCAAATTGGAATGGATTAGGTGTTGAACCAAACATGAAACCACCAGGAGAGGGCGAGACAGAAGGTTGACCAAAAGCAACAGCAGGGGAAGATGCATGCATAGTGTCCTCGGCCATGCTGTCTTCCATGCTCATCTGGTTATTATTTCCAGGGGATGCAGTAAAAGGAGAAGTAGAGTTCCCAAATATGGCCTGCGTAGACGGATTTGTCAAAGAAGTTGAACCAAATGGAAAGGCTGGTCCACTAGGAGTACTGGGTGCTGATCCAAAGACCGCAGCAGTGGTGGCTGGAGGAGTAAAAGATGATGAAGATGCTCCAAATGCAAACCCAGTAGGGGTAGCAGAACTAAATGGGGAACTAAAGACAGGAGACTTAGGGGCCTGCCAATTGGAACCTAAAATTCCAGCAGCACTGGAAGTTTGTGGAGAGGCAGAACTGGCACCAAAAGCAAATGGACTAGGACTGACTGTGCTGGTGGCATTGACAGCATTTGTTGACGAAACTGAAGAGCTAGCACCAAAACTAAATACGCTGGGGGCAGCACTAGTGGAGGTGCTGACAGTATTTGTTGACAGAACGGAAGAACTAGCACCAAAATTAAATATGCCAGCGGTAGCACTGGTAGAGATGCTGACAGTATTTGTTGAGCAAGCCGAAGAGTTGCCACCAAAACTAAACACGCCAGGAGTAGCATTGGTGGAGGTGCTGACAGTATTGGTTGAAGAAGCTGAAGAACCACCACCAAAACTAAATATTCCAGGAGCAGCACTATTAGACATGCTGACATTGTTCAATGAGGAAGCTGAAGAACTACCACCAAAATTAAATGTGCTAGGACTAGGGCGGGTAGAGGTGTCGACGGCATTTGCCGAGGAAGATGAAGATTTATTACCAAAACTAAATATAGCAGAAGTAGCATTGCTGGAAGTGGCAAGTGCAGCGGTGGCTGCATGAACTGCCGGACTAGCACCAAAAGTGAACGCCAGCTGAGTTGTCCCACTGCTAGGTCCGACTGAACTGCTCATCGTAGATGAGGTTGAAGAACTTGCCCCAAAACTAAAATTTCCAAAAGCAGCAGCGCTGGAGCCAACGGGGTTGCTATCTGAAGCAGCAGCAGAAACTATACCAGTATTACTTGAAGCAGAACCGACAGAGGAGAAAGATGTCATTCCGGAATTGCCCACTTCTGGTGATGTAGTAGATGATCCAAAATGAGCAGGAACACTCTGTGTGACTCTGGTATTGTCTGATCCAGTGAGAGAAGTTTGTGCACTAACAAGTGACTGAGCTCCAGTGCTGAAAACAGAACTCTGAGACTGGACACTAGCTGTAGTAACTGTGGACATTCCTGATGAACTAAAACCAAAAATACTATTTCCAGGACTTGTAGATGCAAATGATGAGCCCGCAAAAGGTGAATTGCTACTCAAGTTGTCAGAATTAGCTGCTTTGGTTTTCAGGTCTGCATCGTCTGCAGTGGAAGCTGTTGATAGCGTTGACACCATTGGTGGAACTTCAGAGGGACCAGATTTGATAAGAGGTTCAGTTGATACTGAAGATGCTGCAGCAAAACCAAACAGACCACCACCAACAGCAGCTGAAATGCTTGTGGAATGGGCAACCTCACTTGAACTGTAAGATTGAACATCCTTGGGGGAATTACTTGATGCCAAGAGAGAAGTGGCTGAGATAGCAGGACTAGGTGTGAACTGTCCATTACTGAAGCTAGAAGTGCTTGATGGAGCAGCAAATAAAACTGAAGGTGATAAACCAGATGATAAAGGTTCTAATTTCCCATTGCTTTTCCCATCCTTCTGTGAGTTATCTGACTCAAGGAGCTCCGATGAAGCACCAGCCAGGCCAAAAGCAGGGTTGGATAAACTGCAGATAAAGAGGAAAAATTTGATAACTGCCTTCAATTAGTACCAGAAGGGTGCATAAAACTCAAAAGGACTTCACACTAATTTCCTTCACTTAATTTTTCTACAGAAGGCTGAATAGCATCTTCAAGTTCTTCATTATTTGTTCTCAGCTTAAAGTCTTCTTTGCCACTCCTCAACAAATAAAATTCAACTACTAGACTTCTTTTAACAAGTGATAGACCTTGCAATCTAACGGTCATACTTGACAGTAATTACCAGTAATATTTAGTTTCTCCTAGGTTTTCATCAATCGCATCAAAAGAATCTCTAGAGTGGAGGGGAGTGTTAGTAAGAAGAGCTTAAGATTTTACACAGCAAGATACGTGGAACCCCAAGTGTCTACAATTTTGAAGGTTAAAAGAACAAAACAAAAATATCACAAGATTTCTTCTGACAGTAACTACTTTTGTGTTACTTTCTCCTAGGTTTTAATCAATCACATCAAAAAGAATTTCTAGAGTGTGGTGGAGTGCAAGTCACAAGAGCTTAAGATGTTCACATTGTGCAAAATATCTGGAACCCCAAGTGCCTACATTTTGACGGTTAAAAGAACAAAACAAAAACTATCATGACAATTCTAGACTTGCTAGCTTTGTATCTGCTATCATTATCATTAGACAAATGCATTGTAGAACATGGTGACAAAAGTAATAACAATTAAAAACATATCCTTGGAATTTGATAAAGTAGGAACTAACCTGCTTGAGCCTTCTGGTTTTAACCCTGAGAGAGGGAATGATGATGAAAATAGAAGAGCTGGGACCTTGTCACCACTCGACTCCTTTGATTTGTTTGACCCAAATGATGGTGGGACAACCTCCGGTGACAGGGGATCAGAACTGGGCAGGAAACTGGGGCTGCTGACGCTGATAAGAGCAGCATCAGGAACCTTCATATCCTTTCTTTTGTTCAAAATCCCCAGGTTAGCATTTGTTTCAGAAAGAGCAGCAGGTTTGTTCAGGGCTTCATCAGTAGACAGAGACTTCTTTTCAGCACCAGATATACCCATCTTATCTCTTCCTTCAGCCAATTGAGAGGCAGACTTGTCAAAGTTTATATCCTCATCCATCTCAAACGAGTCCTGTGAAGACGAGAATAACAGTTAAACAAAATGACTATGAACTAAATTGGTTATTGTCAGCAACTCCCCAAACTTACAAAAGAATCTTGACAAAGACACCGATGAATAAAACTAAAAAAGTAAATAGTCCAAAATTTAGATGGGTAATGGTCATGAAGCACTAGTATTCCCTTCATTTTATTTTATGCGACTATATTTGATTGCAAAGAAGGTAAGATGTTAATTAGACTTATATAACATGTCAGTGACAATGAAAGAGAACACTAATAAGGAATTGGTCTACATAGAAATCATCATTGCACCACCACAAATGAAATAGAAGGAATCGGTCTAAAGAGAAATCACCATTGCACAGCCACAAATTGTCTGAAAAGTGCAATACAAAAGAGCAAGATGTTCGCAAGTATCCAGAAGATGCACTGACAAGGCCCAAATTTGTTGTAACACAGTAGGACTCCAATTCAAAGCTAGTAAAGATAGTCAAAGACCACAAATAAGTTGAAAAAAAGGGAATGAACCTCAAGTGCACTCATCCTAAAAGCATGCTTCTTCTGAGGTGGAACTGAAGACTTCTTATCCAGTGAATCAGCTGTTTCCACACCTGGTTGAGCATGTTGAGCATCTTCAAATGAATTCTTTTCATTATTCTTTGCTACAACAGTTGGCCTGTTAATAGATTCATTTTGCCGATGTTGTTCTATTTTGCCTTGCTTCTGCAAACTAGAATCATGGCCATTGGTTGGAATAACCTTAGACCAATTTTCCAACTTATGGCTGTCTTGTGCACTCTGTAGCAGCTTGGGAGAATCCAAAGACTCCAAGCTTTTAAGAGCTTGTCCGCGAAGCATGTTTGGTGACAATTTCTTGGGTGTTTTATCACTCCCTGCAGCTAGTCTTGATTCTGATGACTTCTCCTTTGGGGTCAGATTTTCAAGATGCTCCAATATCTTTGCAGCTGTCTCACTGGGCTTGGGAGGGATGTGAACATACCTTGTAGGCACATCAGCAGCAGCAGAAGCAACTCCTCCAGGACTAGGACGTGAAATTCCATGTGACAGGAGATTTGGTTTCTGTCGAGTCCTGCGAATGGGGCCAACAGAGCCGATATCATCTTCCAGATCAGAACTTCTCCGTTTGAGGGGCTGAAAGAGGAAAAAACTGAAATTCACTCACAGATGGCAATACAAGTAAAGAATGCAAATCAGTTCAATACCACAGTGATTTGTAAATAATACCTGTTTAGAGCCAAAATATCCATCATGCTCCAAGACTGACTCAGATAAAGAAGGCCCGCTATAAGCATTATGTGTGGAGCTACTTGCCTGATAGAGGACCAAAGTTAAACAAAAAATTCTAAGAAATTAAATAATTTCCAACACTTAAAGTACGCAGAAAAGCATACGCACCATTTGACCATCAGTTTGACGAAGTCTGGAGTACGGTGTGCGAGCCATGTGGTATATTGCAGATCTTCCACGAGACCTTGGAGGGGTAAATCCATTTACTCGAACCCCAATAAGACCAGCAGTCTTTGTAGTCACTGATGTAATAGGCAAATTTTGGGAATATGCTACATTTTTTAGCTCTGGTGAATCTACTCTCACACTAGCCTTTGATGGCCTAGTGTCCATGTAAGCTTTTGCAAGTTCAGCAGCCGATGCAACATTCCCTTTAGGGGCCTGGAACCATCAACACATTTATGTCAGAAACTGACCCAATATTTACATACTTGCAACAAAGCTAATATGTCGGGTACCCAAACAAGGCATCCATCTTACTCTTGAACTTGTGACAGGGGTAGCAACAGCACCCTTATCATTCCCAGCAGGGGTATCTACAGTTTTGGAGCGCAAAAGTTCTGTCAAGTGGTCAATTTCATCTCTGCACCCACCAAATCTCATATTAGTAAACACTAAACACCATATGTCACCTTGAAACCAAATATCAATGTACTATTTAATTCTTCTTCTTCGTCTTTTGGGTAAGTCCTGCCTGGAAAAGTCAATTCAACTGAACCAGATTTCTAACTTCATTGGTTCCTATAAGAACGTTAGTCTCCCATACATTGACTAAAAGTACCTAATAAGGATGATCAAGGGGTTAGCTCTATAAAGTAGTGGCTACGACAAAAAAGGATGCTACAAAACCAGCGCGTATCTTTAACTAACCCTTCATCCAGAAACAGACGAACTCAATTGAGGCCAACATCAAGAACATAACATTCAGACAGATTACATTAGAGTTCAAAAGAAATTGTTTAATCTAAATGAAAAAATAGCAATTCACTTCTTGATGGACGATTTCACACAATACATGTGTTGGTGGTGGTGGGAGGAAGCAGGTACAATGAAATTAAACGAGGTACGCGCAAACTGGCCCGGACACCATGGTTATTAAGAAAAGAGTAATTTTTTTATGACAAGAAAAGATTACTTTACGAGGAACAAAAACGTATAACAAGTAAAAAAAGACATTTTTGATGATCAAGAAATGAGTTGTTTACAGCTTCGAAATTCAACTGTATAATTGGCCAGCAAATCTACCCTTCTTCACTTAAACCAAAACCAAGAAGGATTTGAATCTGTAACAAGTGCCCACCACACATCGCTTGTTAATACCTTTACGATTGACCCAAAGTCTGAGGCAACAGCAAGATCAAATTTCTGGCTTCCAGTTTTCTATAGTTCATCGATATGAAAATGCACATCAGAATATAATGACAGTATTAACCACTGATAGAGCATGTACCAGTGGCAGTGAATTTACATTTGATAAACATGTAGAGCCACCGAAACCTGAAATAAGAGATAAAGCAGACACAATTCTAACAACTGCTACGTTATCACAACGCTTACCTGCTGAATGTCTTTTGTTTCAACAGTTGCTCAAGCTCTGAGAATGCACTGTCCTCAGAGCTGCATGCAGCATTGCGAACTTCATGTCCAGTGGCTACTACTGCTCCAGCATGATCCTTCATCAAGAGGAAGAATTGTTCATCAAAATAAGTATATTCCTAAGGAAAGGAAAAAAAGTGGTTGTTTCTTGGAAGATGGACAATTCATGTGATGAAAACACGTGAAAAGTAAAATACATAAGCACCAGATTTCAGAAGTTCTGAGCACAAGAATTATGCATAGTAAACTTACTTTAAGACAAGACTCCTGCTGCACATCCTTTGATTCTTGTCTTGCTTCTGCTTATATGAAAAAGGAAACCAGGTCTTAACTAAAGTCTGACATAAAAGTTAATGAAAAAGAAGAAGCAAATGAAGTTCATAGCAAGATGTTCAGCTAATAAATGTCAGAAAATGACTTAAGAGCAAAATTAGGTGGAGTTAGTATATGAATCAGTTGTCTTCACTTTGCTCTATTGGCCCAACACACACCTAGGAAAGCACATCTTTTTCTTTTTTAAGGAAAAGAAGATAGCAGACATCTCTTTAGTCTTACTTAACACAGTAGAAAATTACATTTTTTGAAAACCCAAATGTAACACAACAGAATAACAAACAATTCAGAGCACACACCAATTTACACACGAATAGATCATAAAGAAAAGTGTATGCAGCATAGGACAAACTTTTTTACAGCAATTTTTCTAAATTCATCAAAGGGCGACAAAAGGCAAGCTTTCCAACTAGATATACCAACTGAAAAAAGACAAGCTTTCCAAGTTTGTGTTTTGAGTCTTTGAGACTAAATGAAAATCATCAAAAGCATTCTGCTTTCTGGACACACAACTACTACTACTTATCACCTCATTTCTAAGCATTGATATATCAACCAAATTTGATGCAATAGCATTCTGTTATTTAACAAGACAAACTTAACAACCAGTACTATAATAGCTCCATCCCAAACTAGTTGTAATTCATTATACAAATCTATTTAATATAGATCACACTCTATCGAGCTCCCCAAAGAAAGAAAATTACAACTTTTGACTAAACAAATGTAATGCTGCTACGGAACAAACAGCAAATTCAGAGCAAACTCCAAACAATTCAAATAAGCATAGTCCAATACAGAAATGTGTAAATCAGAACCTGGAGGAGGTGGTAATGGCATCGGAGGTAGTGGCAATGGCGTCGGAGCAGGGGTAAGACGTTTTTGGAAGATCGAAGAAAAGAACCGTCGAGCACCGGAAGTGATGAGCTTCGTGGCAGGATCGACAACGAGCTTTGTGAGCCAACTAGGGTTCCGGAGGGCAGTCGGTGGTCGATCGTAAGGAGTAGTTTGGTTCTTACGGAACGGTCGTCTCCGGAACTTTCCTCCAGCTCCTCCGCCTTCGTAGGCTGAGGAACTCGCCGTTCTGCCGTCTCCCGCCGCCGCCATTTATTCAAAACCACCGAGAGAAAAAGACGAGGGAAAAAAATGGAATTTGAGGGGGAAATTAGGGTTTTATTTTCGTGGATGGACACGGAAATCGAGAAAAATATCGGCGAATTGACATTGGCGGGCGTGGCGGTAAATAAATGATTTGCTGTCTTGCCCTTTTATTTTTTGGCAAGTAGGATAAAACTTTGATATTCGATTCGATATTTTAAAATTTGATTAATTAATTGATGATTAAAAGTAAATATTAAACTTTTAAAGATTGATTCGATATAACTTTTAGAGTGATGAATTAAATTTTAATACAATAATTTGGTAATAATTACATAACCAAATATATATATTGACAAAATGTATTTATAATTTGTTTAATATTAAACATGTTTGTTTTTAAAGAAATCAGGTATAAAAGTTAGATATTTATTTTGAAGTCTTAACATTATGAATTTGTTGGCATGGTTGCATAGGTCAATCAAGACATTTAAATAATTTATTAATGTTACTCATATATTTATGGCAAACAGTTCATTATGGATGAGTGTTCATTATTCAATATTCAATTTAATATTTTCAATATTCAATTTCGATAATGATAACATAACATCTTTTGAATTTAAAAAGATTGTCGTTGATCAATGTGTGTATCAAGAAAATCAGTGGGAGCAAGTTTATATTTTGTCGTGTATGTTGACAATTTCTTTACTTGTTGCTAATGATTAGACATATTGCATGAAATAAAAGACTTTTTCTCTATATATATTGTAATGAAATATATGGATTAGACATCTTATGTGATAGGGATAAAATATTTTAATGAATTATGAAAATTATTTGAATCATCTCTAAAAAAAAATTAATTTAAAAAGTACTATAGATATTTAACATGAACAATTATTCAGCAAGAATTGTTCCTATTCATAAGGAAGACAAATTTGATTTCATGTATAACCAAAGAATAATGTATATAGCGAAAAAAATATATAGTCAAATCCTTACTCTATTGTTAAAAGTTTGATGTATGTTTACACTTGCACAATATCAAATATTAATTTTGTGATCGAATTGCTAGAAAGATATCAAAATAATCCAAAAATTGATCACTAAAAACTGCAAATAAGCTCTCGAGGTACTTGAAAGGAACTGAAGATTACATGTTTGCATTTAGAATTAGATCAAATCACTTAAAAGTCATCACATTCGTTGGATATGTTAATACTAGAAAGTCCATATTTGGTTACTTGTTCTTATTAGCTGAAGGATCAATATCGTGGAAGAGTGTTAACCAATTTGTCATTCTATATCTACTATGAAAGCAAAATTTGTTCCATGTTTTGAATCCACAATTCATGCATTATTATTGCGGAACTTGAATTTAAGATTTGGAATAGTCAACATCATTACTAAGCCGGTGAAAATTTATTGTGATGACATTGCAGTGATATTTTTCTCTAAGAACGATAAATGTTGTATCAAACCTACGAGATTGAAGTACTTCATTTTAAAGAAAGAAATTCATAACAAAGAAGGAAAATTGAGAATATTATGATTAATTTCATGATTGCAGATTTATTAACAAATGACTTATAACCAAAAGCATATAAAAAAACATGTTCAAATAATGAGACTTGATTGTATTTCTAGTTAATGCATTTATGATATTTTTGATACCTTGAGCTCAAATTTCTGCTTATACATTAATGAAATTTTTATTTTCATAATGATATACACATTCTTATTTTGAGATGTTATATGATAAGTCTCAATAAGGCATCCTTGTGGATCGTAATGTTATATATTTTAAAACTTACGAACCTAGTATGATAAGTTGTTAATATAGTAGAGTATGGAATGAAGTACATAATACAAAATTATGTATAACTGCCGTATCTCACACTAGTGATATGTATGATGGACACTATAGAAGAAAATGATTTTATGTGCAATTAATGTTTATATCATAAAAAAAATATTGATGTTATGTGGTCATTGGTCAAATTGGGAGCATGTAAGACTTATTTTGTTATAGCCAATTAATGAAAGGCAATACTAATATTTAATAAAGAATAGATTATCCGTACATCGATTATTTAGTGAATGTATCGAATCAAATCTTAATTAACCTTTATAAATTGATTCTCTCATCCACCCATTAGAATTACCACATACTTTTCTATCACTTTTCATTATTGTCTACTCTGAAATGTGAAAATTATGGCAATAATTTTTTTCATCGTTGATGATTATGGTAACGTGAAGTTAAAGCAAGGAGAAAGAAATCAATTTCAAGTGGCGTTGCAGCTTTTCTTTGCGACAATTTAGCTTTAGGTATATTATGTCTAATGTCATCTCCGTAAGATTAACATGTTCAAGATCTTGATATACATTAAGTTTAAGCTTATAGTTAATTTTGTCCACTATTCGAAACATAAGCTCATAAATATATAAATAAAATATTTGCACAAATACAAGATATGAGTATTTATAACTTCTAATTTAAGTTAGATTTGGTTTTTTACTTATCTAACACATAAAAGATCAAGTTCAAACATTTTATCATATATATTCAGAGTTTGTCTTGTATTTATAGAGTGAACAATAATTTTTAGATTTTTTATTTTATAGATGGTGAACGGTCATTGTATTTTTAGCCTTGTTTCTTTTTTAGTCAAATTCTGATTTCATTTTGCTTTTTCCGATTGTTGAGCCTAATCGACTCGACTCTTTTCCTGCCTCCAGCCTCTCACTTCGTAATATTGATAAAAAAGATGTAAAAAAAGCTATTGATGAGTTGTTTTTATTCATACTAATGCACAATAGAGATTAGAGTGTATAACTAATTACTAATTTTAAAAGTTAATAAATGCATTATTTCTTCTAATACAATCTACCTAACCCGAGATATTTAGGTGTGTTGATCCTTATTTCAGTAATCTAATTACATCAAACAAATCATATATATTTGAAGTCACACAAGCAAAACACTCCCGCTCAACAAATTTTCCCCGCCGGCTTTACTGTCTTCCGTTCTCCGGCGAACTCTCTGGCGACCTCACTCCAATGGATGTAATGATCTTCTTCTTCTTCATCATCATCTCTCTGTATTTTTTTTCTCTCTGATTTCATGTACTTTCTCGATGTTTACTCAACTTTGTTCTTACATTTCTACTCTGTTTTACGTGTTTTTCGTATTTTTGGTTACCGTAGCTTTGCCCCTGATTTATTTTTGCTTTTTTCTGGAGTTGAACATTGGAAAACACGTTTGATCGTAAAATTCCGATAATTCAACTTGAATTCTATTGAATTTTTGATTTTCTAAAAAGGAAAAATAGTAAATCATTTCCTTTTTCTAACCGATGGAAGAATAACTATATTCTTCTTCTTTTTTCGATCAGTGGAAAGATATACTCCTGGATTAATTCCGGAATTTGAAAAATAACAAAAATGTATTTTTTTCACTTTTGTCACTCCAAATTACTCACAAAAGTTCAAAAACAACTCCAATTTTTTCGCTTTGAAAACAAAAAATAGTTTTTTTCAAATACTCACAATTTTAATGACCAAACGTCGAAAATGTCTGAATATTGTCTTATGTGGTTGATGTGAGAAGTTGAGCTAAAATTTATTTAAAAAATGCAAAGCTATTGAATTTATTAACTGTGTATATTCACTTTGTTTCAATAGTTTTACTCTGTTTTGTGTATTTTTTGTTTTGTTTAAAATAGCTGTGTTTGCTGTAGTTTTGAAAATATTGATTTTATTTATTTATTTTATAGCTGCTAAATTTAGTTCACTGTGAATGTGGTGTGAAACTGATCTTTTAAAATGTGATACTGAATGAATTTGTGAAAGTCACGATCGAACGAGTACTAATTAAGCCATTGAACGAGTACTAATTAAGCCGACTGTTAATGACTAGTTAAAACACTAGGAATGTTCCGATCCCCTATTTGATCGGACCTCTCTAAGAAAGATAAAAACCAAACCCTCATAGTGCGGAGCCCAGCTCCAACAATGTCCTCGTAAGTGAGGTGAGGTACTTCTTTTGGTTTGAATAGGGAGTTGCCCTTCTGGAAGGTCGTGATTGGCACTTAACGAGCACCTACCCTACGTAGCAAACAAGATAACTCAACAAAGACTAGTGAAAATCACATAAATAATCGTCATCTTATACAAACACAATCTAAGTATAGCGGAAGCCAAAGTAACGAACGATACAAACCCAACATTCCACACACACATGGAACAACTAAGATTGTTCATCGACAACATTGTATTTCCAAATGTCAAGATTATGTCAGAGTTTAGGCCATTGGAATTTTGATAAGTTCTAGTAGTTCATATTTTGGCAACAATTCATTGTTTGAACTCGTAAAATATTCAATCACATACATGCTTGTTTATACACGTGTAAACGACAAAGAAAAGATTATATGCAATGTGGTTGATAAGCAGAGGTGATTCTATGATTTCTAGATAAATAACTCAACATTCAACCAAATGCACTGCTAAGGCGTCCTATAGCATGGGAGCCAATGTATAATATTATACCAACTTTAGAGATGTATACATAAAATATCTAGTTTTACTGAAAGACTACGATAAGTGTCCCATATTTTCACCTATAAATTCGTCCATGTAAAACCGAGCATCTCATTCTATTGGTTCAGTCATAATAATCTTTTATCGACCTCAAATTTCAGGTAAGACTGAATAAAGAGCGAGAAGAAAAGAGAAAGGAGAAAGCAGAGGCTCGTCTCTACACGATCATCAAGGTTTCTTTCTACTTTTAGTCTCTATCCTTAACTTCTTGTGTCTTTATATTTACGAAACATTTGAACTGAAATTATTCATTCCATCATCAGGTAGCTCGTGATGAAGACCTCGGTGAACAAATTGGGAAGGAGATTTATTTTGATCTTGTGAATCATGATAAAGTGTGTACATTTCGTATTAAGAAAGATATACCATTTACTCAATTCAAGGTACATTCATCATTCTATTGCATTTCCAAACATGTCGACCAATGTATAATGAATTCATTTTTCATTTTGCCATTGTTTAACAAAGCGGAGTCATGTGAAATTTACTGCTTAGCTTCTACAACTTGAAATATGGAATGTAATCTTTCTGTACTTGTCTTTTATATCGCGTTAAAAGATAAAACTTCGAATTCTGAGGCTAATGCAGGGTAAGGGTTCACAATATAACTCATTGGTCAATCATGGTGAGTCTTAAGTATAGTATGTGTTTGATGATATATCTGTTTTCAGGAGGAAGTTGCTAAGGCATTTGGTATACCGGTGCAATTTCAACGTTACTGGCTATGGTATAAACGCAATAACCACACATATCGGCCTTATCGTGCATTGACAGCCCAAGAGGAAATTCACTCTGTAAGTCTGATAATCCTATTTTTCTGCTGTGTGACTGTTGCTCTACTTGTAATATGCTTTGTATATTTCATGTTTGGTGATCCACCTAAAATTTGTTCTCCTCAACTATCCAGCATGAAGAAAAAAAAAGAACAATCTTAGTATGATATTTTGTAATGGTGAAATATTTCTCGTGCTTGATGTGCTTAATGTCACACCCCGAACCTAGGCCTGGGGGACTGGCACCCGGTGCCTTAACCTGACCGAGCTAACCCTTTTGTTCTAACACAATGGCATAACAACTTTCTTTGAAGAACATACTTTGAAATGGACTGGAAGGCGTGGGCTGGGCCTCATTAGACCAAACTTTCCCATGAATGGTAAAACATTTAAGTGAGTTTACTAAGAACTTTCCTTTTTCATAAAACGATATAAAGAACATTTTCCACATACATAACTGAAATTTCGTCATAAGGAACATGTGGAGTAGTTTTCGAAATATATGCATGACTTGAGTACATTAGTCCACAGAGCCTCTAAACATGACATCTAAATAGAACTGTTGGGACAACGCCCCAATGTACCCAAAAGATCTAACTACATCAAGAGACATGAATTGGCCCAAATACGAAGTGGGGTTCACCAATATGAGCTGGATAAGGAGAAAGATGCCTAACGAGGAAGCATGTCGCTCTGAACACTTGAACCTGCATCGTGAAATGCAATGCTCCCGACAAAAGGGGCGTAAGTATGTATGGAATAGTACAACAACAACAAGATACCCAGTGTAATCCCACAGTACACATGGAATAGTATTGTATGTAAATGACATAATAGACCCAATAAGCTCATGAAAGAAACATGAGACAAGATATAATGGCAATATTTTAAGAACATAAGAAAACATATTTAGCATCTAGTTTAACTTAAACACTTAATGGTTCTTGAATACTAACCTTACTTCTCTCGTGGACACAGTAGTATGCGCAGTAATATTTGCCATGAGTAGGTCATCGTGCGTAGCACAGACTTAAAATATTTTCCATAAGTAGGTAAGCCTAATCAATTTGTATGTTTGCATGAACGTAGAAAGTTATAGAGTTGTTGAAGTATTGATCATTTCATCTAAAATCTTAAATTGTTAAACAGAGCAACTTTTATTTAATTAATTATATCTTCAACACACCCTTCACATGCGGGCTTGATTCCTTTTGACGAGCCAGCCACATGAAAATCCTTTTTGATAAAGGTTGACAATGAAATTTGAACCTAAAACCTTTGCCTGATTAGATACTGTGTTAGAGATAGCATACTTTTGTTTAATTAATTATATCTTCAATAATATTTTTGTGGACTCAACCCAATACTTGTGCTGGTGGGAGATAGCAGATACTCGATGGAATAGTCGAGGTATGTGCAACCTGGCCAGGACACCACTTTTACCAAAAAAAAGCTATGTGGACTCTAATACACTAAGGAATGTAATAGTTATTGCAAATTGCAATCATGTCTTTGTTTCCTGAAATGTTTTGTTATGAACTTGACACCGAACAATTTTGCCGTGCTTAGAAAAATAAATGTCTTCAGTTGCTTGGTTTCTACAATCCGTGCTTGATTAACTCGGTATTAAGTTCTTCGATGGTGTGTTCTCAGGTTGGCCAATTGAGAGGAAGTTCAAATGAAGTGAACAATGCTGAGCTAAAACTGTTTCTGGAAGTAGAATTATGTCTGGTAATGCATTTCTCGTCTTTCTTTTCAGTGATTAACTTGTTGCATGCCTTCTCTGTGAGGCTTTATCCAACATGTTTTACTTTTACGACTTATTTTTTAAAATTTTGTGTATTCTTGTAGGATTTGCGACGTTTATCTTCACCAGGGAAAACCAAGGAAGAAATCCTTCTATTTTTCAAACTTTATGACCCTCTTGAAGAGAAGATAAGGTATTATATCTTTCTTCTCAATAGCAGCAATATTTTCACTAAAGTAGTGATTTTCATGCTTGAATTTGGAATCTCCTTACGACTACACGGAGAGGTGTTTTGTACTTTTAATGAATCTAGAGTTCTAAAATAGACATCATAAAGAACTGAATGTGACATTGTACAACCTCATCCATGATGTGGATGCGGTTTTCTCGTGTTTCTCTGTTTAATTTCTTTGTTGTTGTCAGGTATGTTGGACGGCTTTTCGTAAAGGAAAGTGGCAAACTACTGGAGATATTATCAAAGCTAAAAGAATTGGCTGGCTTTTCACCTGATGAAGAAATTGATCTCTTTGAGGTTAATCAGTTTTCTTCTTCTCTACCAATTTTTTCTTTTAACTCTTAATCTATGATATGTGATTTTCAGATTTTGTTATTCGCAGGAAATAAAATTTGAACCTAGTGTGTGTTGTGAAAAAATTGACAGCATGCTGAGTTTTTGCGACTATCAGGTGACACTATGGTGAATTTATGCATTTCATTTTCATGTGTATTCATTTCATATGTTTTTAGCAATGATTTTTTTAATGCAATACTCTGGCTTTGCAGCTGGAAGATGGGGATATAATTTGCTTTCAGAAATCCCTTCGAAATCAATGCAGAAAACAGTATCGCTTTCCTGAGGTTCCTTTGTTTTTGAAGTACGTGTACAATTGCAAGGTATGTGTGGCACAGTCTAATAGGAGGAAAAAAAGATTTATATGCAATGTGGATGAGAATAAGGACACAGTCTAGCATCTTTGGATGAGTTTCTACGCAATATACTGCTGATTTAGTTTCTCATTCTACTGGTCTGATAGTAATCGTTTATCGACCTCAAATTTCAGTTTAAAGTGAGGATAGGGCATGATGAAACAGAACAAAAAGCAGAAGCTTGTCTCTACACAATGATCAAGGTTTCTTTCAACTTTTTGTTGCTATCCTTTACTTGTGCCTATATACTTTTAGAAAACATTTAGCTAAAATTAGTCATTTCATTTTTCAGGTAGCTCGTGATGAAAACCTTGGTGAACAAATCGGAAAGGAAATTTATTTTGATCTTGTGAATCATGATAAAGTACGTACTTTCCGTATGCAGAAACAGATGCCATTTACTAAATTCAAGGTACATTTATCATTCTGTTGCACTCTTTTCGAACATGACAAACAATTATATGTACTGTGTAAGAAAGAATTTGGTGTTCCCTTGTTTATTAAAGAGGCGTCATGTGAAATTTGCCGCTTCTACAACTTAAAATATGGAATGTAAACTTTCTGTATTTGTGCTTTATATTGAGTTAAAAGATAAAAACTTCGAATTCTGAGTGCTAAAGCAAGTAAAAAATGAGGAGTATAGAGACGATAATAAAAATTGAGAACACGGAGTTCTAGTGGTTAGTGTAGTGACAGTTCACAAAATTAGTTGCGCTATATAAACATATGTAATTGGTCACTCACGGTAAGTCGTAAGTATGACACGTGTCTTGTTAGAATAGGAATAGAACATGATCTGTGTATATTGTATCCTTTGTGAAAATTGATTATAATGTAGTGTCTATAAATAGGCCTCAATGTACTAATGTAGATAATCAATTCAATAATTATTTCTCACAGTATCAGAGTCAGGTCTATCTCAATCATCATTTATCGATGTTAGTCCCCCATCTTATATTGTCCACGCTCCAGATGTCCAGTCCTGGGCGTGCGAGGGGTGTTAGGGATGGGAGGCCTTTTTATACAGTTTTGGACAATCTCCGATCATGAGCTAGGTCCAAGTACATTTCTTTATAATGTTTGATGGTACATCTGTTTCCAGGAGGAAGTTGCCAAGGCATTTGGTATACCGGTGCAATTTCAACGTTACTGGCTATGGAAAAAACGCGAGAACCACACATATCGTCCTGATCGTGCATTGACATCTCAAGAGGAAATTCAATATTCCGTAAGTTGTCTGATAGTCCTATCTTTCTGCAGTTTTACTGGTGATGTTCTTTGTATATTTCATGTTTGGTTTTCCACAAAAAAATTGTTCTCCTTAGCTTATCCCATCACATATAAAAAAGAATGATATTCGTTTTGTAACAGTCGAGGTTTATGTGAACTAACACCATTTTCGCCCAAAAAAAGTCACGAAGGAATGTAATAATTATTACAATCCTAACTATGTTGAATTGGTAGGAACGTGAAGCATTACATTTGTCGCTGATAATGTCATCATTTTTTGTCTGACTATCTTTCTTCTGTAGTGCATGTTTTCGACAATCTGTTAAAGGATGGGAGTGCTTGATTAACTCAGTATTAAGTTCTTCGATGGTGTGTCTGTGTTCTCAGGTTGGCCAACTAAGAGAAAATTCAAATACGGTGAATAATACTGAGCTAAAACTGTTTCTGGAAGTAATATTATGCCCGGTAATGTGATCACTTGCTTTCTTGCTAAGTTACTCGGACACTCCAAAAATGTTGCCACATCCGTGTCGGATCCTCCAAAAATGAACTACTTTTGAAGGATCCGACATTCACCTAGGGACATTTTTGAAGCGTCTGAGCAACATATAGCTTTCTTGTCTTTCTTTTCAGTGATTAACTTGTTGCATGTTTTCTCTGTGTGGCTTTATTCTACCTGTTTTACTTTTTCATTTTTATTTTTTTATTTTGTGTATTCTTGCAGGATTTGCGACGTTTACCTCCACCAGGGAAGACCAACAAAGAAATCCTTCTATTTTTCAAACTTTATAACCCTCGCGAAGAGAAGATAAGGTATTACATCTTGCTTCTCAATAGCAGGAATATTTTCGTGCTTGAATTTGGGATCTCCTCATCTATTTCTAGAAAACACGACTACATGGAGAGGTGTCTTGTACTTTAAATGGATGCGGTTTTCTAGTCTTTCTCCGTTTAATTTCTTTGTTGTTATCAGGTACGTTGGACGACTTTTTGTAAAAGAAAGAAGCAAGCTACTAGAGATATCATCAAAGCTAAAAGAATTGGCTAGCTTTTCGCCTGATGAAGAAATTGATCTCTTCGAGGTTAGTTTTCTTCTTCTCTTGCTACCAATTTTTTAACTCTTAACATTTGGTATGTGATTTTCAGATTTTGTTATTCACAGGAAATAAGATTTGAACCCAATGTGATGTGTTTACAGCTTAACAATATGCTGCTGAGTCTTCGTGACTGCCATGTACGCGCAATTAATTTCCTTCAACAATTTTTTCTCTTTACTTCTTCTTCTGGATTTATTAGCAATGAAATGCAATACTCCTCTGCCTTTGCAGCTAGACAATGGGGATATCATTTGCTTTCAGAAATCCCTTCGAAATAAATGCAGTAAACAATATCGCTTTCCTAACGTTCCTTCATTTTTGAAGTACGTGCACAATCGCCAGGTATATACGAGACACTCTTTTTGTGATATTGTCTTTGAGGTATGAAAGATTGTTACAACATTGCAATAGATTTGGATGATGGCTATGTCTTTGTGCAATATTTTATTTTGCTCACTTTGGCTTAACCAAACAACCGAACCCCTCAAGCAATATAGTCAAGACTTAAATCCATCATCACGTAAGTCCTAACCACGAAAAGTTCCATTTTGTGTAAGGATCACTGGTGTGATCACGTCATCACACTTTTCTTTTCTGCTTCTCATTTTGTTTTTACTTATTATTTGATAATTAGACTGTCTTTTTATGGCAATTCTACCTTGTACCCTACTTTTCTTGTAGGAAACAATACAGTCTATCCAAACATTATATTCTCCAAAACAATACATTACGATACAGTACAGTAGAATACAACAATATGAAACAACCATCCAAACAAAATGTAAAGGTTTTCAATTTGAAATTCGAACACAAAGCCTTTAGTAATAATGTATACTAATGAGACATAGACATGTTTCGAAATAGACATGTTAATGACAATTGTCCAGTTTTGTTGGAATAAATTTTCTTACTTTGCTTGGTCTTTCGCAGCTAAAAGGGCATGAAAAGCTTGTTCCTAGATCTCATTTTCCTAGTAACAGACCTCGGCTGCAGGTCGAAGGTATCTCACCTACTTCTAAACACACACTCACACACTTTGTGCAGTCTTATTTTAGTTATTTGATATACATATTTACATTGATTGAGTTGTAATTTGTGTTATTTTGCACTAATTAACCGAAAAACAACAATATATTTCGAGGATTCATATCATTTACTGATATATATTGTATTTTGTTTCTCTGTTATTTATAAATTTCGCATGCTTTGTTTTTGGCAGTTGCTAAAGCGGAGACAGTAAGTATGGACGTGGATGCAGTGGCAGTCGACAGTCCAGTATCAGCCCGGTTTACATGGACTGTCCACAATTTCTCAAAGTTGAATAGGAAGAACTCGTACTCTGATGCTTTTAATGTAGGAAGATATCAATGGTAATCAACATACATCCCATTTTTAGTAGATCGCGTTACAAATTTAATGCAGATATGATGATGATGATGATGATTTAGTATACGGTGCATCGTCTTGCAGGAGGATACTGATAGTCCCAAAAGGGAACAATGGAGACCATTTATCACTTTATTTAACAGTGGTAAATACTGCAGCATTGCCTTATGGTTGGATTAGATACACTCAATTTAGCTTAGCTGTTCTCAATCAAATTGATGACAATTTCACAGTGAGAAAAGGTCAGCAATCTCATTTCCTGTATAAAAGATATGAATTTTAATTTTCGTGTGAATTTAAGAAGAGGAATTATAATCTATGAGTTTTTGTCGAGCCTGATTCTCTATAACATGGATGTCTTTACTCACATTTAATTACTTTCACTGAAAGGAAATCTTAGTAGCCCAGTCAGTTGACTATCTGAACTTTCACCTTATTGCTGAGGATTCAAGTTATGTTAGAGTGTTGCGATTTGATTAGAAGTGCTTACTATTTCGTGTAATGTTATGATCGTTATGACAGATACTCAGCTCCAGTTTACTGCAAGAATGCGCGAGTGGGGTTTCATATCATTCATGCCTCTTACTGAACTATATGATCCTGGAAGAGGTTATCTTGTTGATGATAAAGTCATACTTGAAGCTTATGTTACCCTGCCTAAAAGTAAGTCATTGATTATCTATTCATCACCAATGTAGAGCATTTTTCGGGTTGTTTCGGTATGGGGATTAGATTAATAATCATCACACTACTTAATACGCCTAACCAAACGCAGGATAAAATAATCATGCATTTTATCTCGAGATAATTATCCTTTACCTCTCATAACAAACGACCCCTAGTTGATGTGTTGGGTGGAAAAGTGTTGATAAATTGTTCTTTTATTAAAACAACTAAAATATCCTCATCTTTTTAGAGGAACAACAAATATTGAATGAAGAGAAATTATAAGTGTTTATAAGTTGAAAAGTCATATAGTCCAGAGTGACCAACTTATGACTTTTGGCTTGTAGCACTTTGGATTAGCAAACACGTAATATGCTAAAAGATACTTATAAATCAATTTGATCAGGTTATAAGCTTAGTCAAACACACTCGTAGATAGGCTATTTTATGTAATACATATCGATCGCAACACTTATTCATTCCTTTTATTTGAATGCAGGTTGTTTAAGATAGACTATGAGGATCACTGCTCAAGCATAGTTATCGAGAGCAAAATATGGTAGCGGACTTACTTACAAAGAAGAGGTGGAAAGCAACTCTTTGATCATTTTTTCTATATGCTAGTTCCTACAATATTTGTTGTGGAAGCTTTATTAGCAGAAGCAGATAAATTAGGAATTACTTTTGCTAGACAATTATCGAATAATCTTATCACTTCAGTTTATGACTCTGCTTCACATGGAACTAGGTCCACAATGACCCTATGTTTCGTTACGTCGCATCATATTATCTAGAAGGACATATATATATAATGACTATTAATATAGTTTAATAGTTGTGATCATCAATAGTCATGAGAGTAATACAAATAAAGATAATTAAGTTCTTATGTTAAAGAATCATAATCATAATCATAATATATATAAAAGAGAACCCTAGGCCCACCTACGTGGTGCCATCACAAACCAAGATTCTCTTTTAATGTATTTTATTTCCAAAACTAGCCTTCTCCTTTTATGAAAAGTTGTGACTTTTATGAAAGGTTGTGACATTTCCGAAGGGCTGTAACTTTTCCAAAGAGTTGTGATTTTTCCAATAAGGCACAATAAACATTTGTTCACACTACCCTTTGTTGTTTATAAATAGTGGAATTTCCTCTCATTTAAAAACAACGAAAATTTTGAACTACTTCTTCTTCTTCGGGACAATTAAATATTTGTGTACTTTGCTCCTGTTTGGTGGCTCACTGACACCATTTGTTTGTATCAATACACCGGTGAATAGAATCGTTCTATCCTGATAGGATCTATTCCTTTAAACCTTGGGTACTAGAGGGGAATAATTTCCTTAAGAGGACACTGTGCATTTAGTGGGCTCGATTTTTTCCATTTTGTTCCATTCTATTGATATAGATCCTGGTATGTTTTTTACTGTCATTAATTTTTACTTATATTATTAATTGTTGTTTTTGAGTACATGTTTTAAACTTTGTTGTTTATGTTTTTACACAAGTTATTGTTATAAGTATTTGTTAGTATTAGATTAAATAACAAACGTTAATTGAGTATTCAAGCAAGTTTTCTCTACTGAAATTGTTGAAGGTACAATAAATAAATTCCTTACAAATCTCTATGTTCTTCATCAACAACGTCATTCCTTCACATACAAGGATGGGATTTTTTGTTCTTTAGAAAATCCACTGAGTGTTAATAACTTTGCATGCCCATATTTTTTGGTATTTATGTTGTTGTTATCTATTTTTACTAAATTTTATTAGTAAATATTATGATTCTTTTAAGAATTGAAAGTTGATTGAAGTGTCAGTCAATTTTTTGAGGTATGTTATTTCAAAACATAGGAACTTTTGTGGTAAGAATGGTTTGTTCTCATCATTGGATATCTCATAGTTTACTCCATTTAATGTATGTTTTTTCTATCTGTTTTGTTGTCTCCTTAAAATTGTATTGATTATTTTTCGTTTTGTATGTATATGATCTCACTTGGACAAAGCTTCCGTCCTTTTAATGTTTTTCTTTTTTTCCTTCTCATTAGGCTCTTCTAAATATTTTTTGTGTGAGTTATGACTATTTTCGGCAAGCTTAATTTGAAAAATATGAAAAAAAACGTACTCTAAATAAAAGTAATATCTTAAGCTACAAAAGATATGTCTATTAACATAGATTTGTTGTCCTTCATGTCCCAAGTCATTGCTGAGCGTTTGAGTTATCTAGGTTAGACTAATTTTTTTTTATGTTCGAGAATATTTCTTTTACATGAGTCTAGAATCCAACATTTTGATCTACTTGTATTTTCATAATGCAACAATTATACATACATATTTCTGAAAGAGTCGTAAAGTTGCATTGATAAAGAATCTAGAAGGGCCTTCAGAGCAGCAGTTTAATGAAGAATAAATTTCTAAAATCGTCAACAATATTATTTTGTTGTTGTTTCAAATTTATTTTTCTACTTCTAAAATTTTTGTTAGAGTTACAAAGCAACAATAACGAAAAGTAGTGAACGTTTGACCTCAGGCAAGTAGATTGTTTCTAAAAAAAATTATTTATGTTGTTGTGGTGTACAGTTTTTAACGGTCTTAACTTATTTATAACTAATATTAATTATCAAAAACATTCACATCATTTTATTTTCACAAGGAGTTATTCTAACCATAAAATTATCAGATTCTATATTTTTCATGTACAAAAAAATAGAAAAAATAATGTTTTATCGCTACATAAAAACATCACTCAATTTTAACAAGACAATTATATCATCAAATATATATTATGATAAATTATGTAAAAGATAAAAATGAGGGAGAATCAAGATAAAAATGAGTAATATTGACCAATGACGCATGCATGATGCCACATCATGATGTTTATTTTCAGCTAGATAAATACGTATGTCAATCAAGACATTTAAATTAATCGATAATGTAACTTATACTCCTTCCATCTAACAATAGTTGTTCTTTAAATAAATAAATTTTAAAAAAATTCTAGCTAGTGGTGGCACCACGTAGGCGGGTTTAGAGTTCTCTTTTATATAAATATATGATAGTTGTCCAACAATATTTGTTCAATTTAAAATATCAAGAGATAATTTATCTTTTGTGTCTATTTTCTCTACTATTTATCATATAACACATTTCTCAAACCATTAAATTTAATAAAGTCAAAGGATAATTGTAACATCCGACAATTTGAAGTGGCTTTGAAGAAGCTTGAAATTTGGAAATAGTCATTTTTGGAAAAAAATTTAAAATCTAGAAATTTGGCAGTCCAGAATCTGGAAAAATTTTGGCTAAGTTCAAAAATCTGGAAATTTGGCTAAGTGTGGAAATCAGTGAGTTTTTNCGGGACAATTAAATATTTGTGTACTTTGCTCCTGTTTGGTGGCTCACTGACACCATTTGTTTGTATCAATACACCGGTGAATAGAATCGTTCTATCCTGATAGGATCTATTCCTTTAAACCTTGGGTACTAGAGGGGAATAATTTCCTTAAGAGGACACTGTGCATTTAGTGGGCTCGATTTTTTCCATTTTGTTCCATTCTATTGATATAGATCCTGGTATGTTTTTTACTGTCATTAATTTTTACTTATATTATTAATTGTTGTTTTTGAGTACATGTTTTAAACTTTGTTGTTTATGTTTTTACACAAGTTATTGTTATAAGTATTTGTTAGTATTAGATTAAATAACAAACGTTAATTGAGTATTCAAGCAAGTTTTCTCTACTGAAATTGTTGAAGGTACAATAAATAAATTCCTTACAAATCTCTATGTTCTTCATCAACAACGTCATTCCTTCACATACAAGGATGGGATTTTTTGTTCTTTAGAAAATCCACTGAGTGTTAATAACTTTGCATGCCCATATTGTTTGGTATTTATGTTGTTGTTATCTATTTTTACTAAATTTTATTAGTAAATATTATGAGTACTTTAAGAATTGAAAGTTGATTGAAGTGTTAGTCAATTTTTTGAGGTATGTTATTTCAAAACATAGGAACTTTTGTGGTAAGAATGATTTGTTATCATCATTGGATATCTCATAGTTTACTCCATTTAATGTATGTTTTTTCTCGTTGTTTTGTTGTCTCCTTAAAATTGTATTGATTATTTTTCGTTTTGTATGTATATGATCTCACTTGGACAAAGCTTTCGTCCTTTTAATGTTTTTCTTTTTTTCCTTCTCATTCGGCTCTTCTAAATATTTTTTGTGTGAGTTATGACTATTTTTGGCAAGCTTAATTTGAAAAATATGAAAAGAAACGTACTTTAAATAAAAGTAATATCTTAAGCTACAAAAGATATGTCTATTAACATAGATTTGTTGTCCTTCATGTCCCAAGTCATTGCTGAGCGTTTGAGTTATCTAGGTTGGACTCATTTTTTTTTATGTTCGAGAATATTTCTTTAACATGAGTCTAGAATCCAACATTTTGATCTACTTGTATTTCATAATGCAACAATTATACATTACATATTTCTGAAAGAGTCGTAAAGTTGCATTGATAAAGCATCTAGAAGAGCCTTTAGAACAGCAGTTTAATGAAGAATAAATTTCTAAAATCATCAACAATATTATTTTGTTGTTGTTTCAAATTTATTTTTCTACTTCTAAAAATTTTGTTAGAGTTACAAAGTAACAATAACGAAAAGGAAAAGTAGTGAACGTTTGACCTCAGGCAATTAGATTGTCTCTAAAAATAATTATTTATGTTGTTGTGGTGTACAGTTTTAAACGGTCTTAACTTATTTATAACTAATATTGACTATCAAAAACATTCACATCATTTTATTTTCACGAGTTATTCTAACCATAAAATTATCAGATTCTATATTTTTCATGTACAAAAAAATAGAAAAAATGATGTTTTATCGCTACATAAAAACATCACTCAATTTTAACAAGACAATTATATCATCAAATATATTATGATAAATTATGTAAAAGATAAAATGAAGGAGAATCAAGATAAAAACGAGTAATATTGACCAATGAGGCATGCATGATGCCACATCATGATGTTTATTTTCAGCTATATAAATACATATGCCAATCAAGACATTTAAATTAATCGATAATGTAACTTATACTCCTTCCGTCTAACAATAGTTGTTCTTTAAATAAATAAATTTAAAAAAAAATTCTAGCTAGTGGTGGCACCACGTAGGCGAGCTTAAAGTTCTCTTTTATATAAATATATGTTAGTTGTCCAACAATATTTGTTCAATTTAAAAAATCAAGAGATAATTTATCTTTTGTGTCTATTTTCCCTACTATTTATCATATAACACATTTCTCAAAGCATTAAATATAAAAAAGTCAAGGATAATATAATAATTTTATCCTTATTATTTATTGTTTCTTAAAGGGTATGCCAAGTCAGTAGTAGACAACTATTGTTGGACAGAGGGAGTATATTGTCACACCCCGAGCTACCCCTGAGACGCGGACACAGGACCTAGGATCATAAGTGACCTTAAGCTAACCTTGCTGGCATAATCATGAGCATACTAAAGATAAACTGAGAAATAAAACTGATGCGGAAGCAAATAATAAGTAAATCTGAAATGATGGGGAATACCCATATACTAAAATTGAACATCAAATCTGAGAGGTTAATACAAAAGAAACATCAAACTCAAATACTAAGTTGAATCTAACTATGTCTGAAAATAGTCTTTAACTGACTAGAAGTGCTAGGACATGCCCCAGCTAAGTCTAACAAAATTGAAACTAAAAGATTGAAATAATGAAAAGAAAACATGACTATTGTCCTCGAAGAATGAGGACTCACCACTGATGCTGCTGAACTGGAGATCGGGAACCGATCTAAGCGTGATCTGGATGCTAAGAATCTGAACCTACATCACAAGAAGATGTAGCGCAGAGTATGCGTCAATACTTGAAAGGTACTGAGCATGCAGGATAGAGTAAAGCTGAAATAAACATATAACTGAACAAGTAATAAAGCAAGAGTATAATCTGAACATGATATAAATATAGATACTGAATACTGAGCTAACTGAATGTAATTACCAAATTTAGACATGTTGATGCTGAATACTGATTATACTGAAATGTGGTCAATGCAATGGAGTCTGACTGAACCATGGGAGCTACTAATAACCGATAATAAAACCACATGAGCTAAATGTGGAGTCCGATGTATACGCCCCATCGAGAGGACCCAATGCACCCGGCCAAAGGTATAGAGGCATGTTATTGTAATCACTAAAATGATGACCACAAAGGGGACTTACAACCTACGTGGCCCATAGTTCTGGGACTATATGGGTGACTGACCTTAGTCTAACTCGGTATTATGCTACTCCCAATCGATTAAATGATTAACATATTATGACTACATTTCTGTAATATACTGGATAGCTCAAAAACTGACATGCAAATTGAGAATGCACATTAATATACTGAAAGTAATGCATTCGAAAAATGAGGCATATATATCTAAAATATTGAAATATCTGACCTAGCATGTGTAATTCAAGAACTAAAGAACTACTAATCTAGGGTTCTAAAATTCATGCAAGAAACGAAGTAATAACATGATAATCTGATTTGGAACATACAAATAACTAATTCATGATAATTTGCTAAAGTTCTAGAAATCCTAGGTTTAGTTAATAATAGGGAATCATGAATCTGACTGAATTCTAGGGACCTAATGGGCGAAAGGAACCTACTAGTCAAATCCCACATACCTGGTGACGAATTCCACAGAGAAATCTTTCAATTTCGGGGTTGGAACTGATGGAACCTTGTTGCGTTCTTCAACTAGGGTTGCTCGCCTCTTTCTTTTCTTTCTCCTCTAATTTTCTAAGTTTTGATGAAAGATCTGACTTAGGTAAGTTCTAGTTATGTTTCTAGGCTAAAACTAATCAAAACCACGTATTTTAGGGTTAAAACGACGTAGTTTAGGGGTCTAACAAAATAGGAAAAGACCAAAAGACCCCTGGCTTAAACTGCTGACGGGGCTGACCACGACCACCTTCACGAACCGTGAAAGGGACCACTGACCGTGAAGTAGGTCATGGTCTTCACTTGGTGACTACTGAGCTGAAGGTCTGTCTCACGAGCCTTACCACGGCCCATGTGAGAGACCATGGACCGTGAAGGTCCTCGTGGTCCTTACTTGGGCTGAGGTCTGGTGGCTTAGGATTTAGGGGGCTACTGGTTAGGTTTCACAGACGCCCCCACGACCCGTTTTCAGGACCACGGACCGTGAAGGTCCCATGGTCCTTACTTGGGAGAGGGGTGTCTGAGGGCTAGGCTATGAAGGCTACTGCCTAGACGTCACGACCGCCACCACGGCCCGTCATCAAGGCCACGGACCGTGAAGGTGCCAACGGTCTTACGTCTGGGCCTGGTGACTTCTAAGTTATGACCACGGGCATGTCACACCCCAAATCCGGATGTGATGGCACGTGTCCATTTCCCACCAGACACGTCAGCCTAACCCAACCACAACGATAGAGAAGTAGAAATATGCGAATAAAAGATAATAAATAAGCGGAAGACTTTAATTAAGACTCAACACTACCCAGAATTTGGTTGTCACATGTACAAAATACAGAATTCGAATAAAAATATACAAGTCTCAGAGTATAGTTCTNAGGCTTCATAGACAGACAGTCAGTCAGCTAGTATTGAGTCTCTCATCTATATGTATATATGTAGATATTCTATTTTGAGATTCGAGTTGCCTTTATGGCCATATGTTATAAGTTAAGTTGTTTTGTAATATTGCATTGCATTGAGTTATTATGTTGGGTTAGGTTTCCGCTGAGTTAAGAAAGCCAGGCCAAGGGTTCGCTTGGGGCCAGAAATGGTCTCCGGGTGCCGGTCCCGCCCAGGGTGTAGGCTCGGGGTGTGACAATAATATAATAATTTTACGCTTATTATTTATTGTTTCTTAAAGGGTATGCCAAGTCAGTACTAGACAACTATTGTTGGACAAAGGGAGTATATTGTCACGCTCCGAGCTACCCCTGAGACGCGAACACAGGACCTAGGATCACAAGTGACCCCAAGCTAACCCTGCTGGCATAATCATGAGCATACTAAGGATAAACTGAGAAATAAAACTGATGTGGAAGCTAATAATAAGTAAATCTGAAATAATGGGGAATACCCATATACTAAAACTGAATATCAAATATGAGAAGTTAATACAAAAGAAACATCAAACTCAAATACTAAGTTGAATCTAATTATGTCTGAAAATAGCCTCTAACTGACTAGAAGTGCTAGGACATGTCTCAGCTAAGTCTAACAAAACTGAAACTAAAAGACTGAAATAATGAAAAGATAACATGACTATTGTCCTCGAAGAATGAGGACTCACCACTGATGTTGCTGAACTGGAGATCGAGAACCGATCTAAGCGTGATCTGGATGCTGAGAATCTGAACCTACATCACAAGAAGATGTAGCGCAGAGTATGCGTCAGTACTTGAAAGGTACTGAGCATGCAGGATAGAGTAAAGCTGAAATAAACATATAACTGAACAAACAATAAAGCACGAGTATAATCTGAACATGATATAGATACTGAATACTGAGCTAACTGAATGCAATGACCAAATTTAGACATGTTGATGTTGAATACTGATTATACTGAAATGTGGTCAATACAATGGAGTCTGACTGAACCATGAGAGCTACTACTAACCAATAATAAAACCACATAAGCTAAATGTGGAGTCCGATGTATACGCCCCATCGAGAGGACCCAATACACCCGGCCAAAGGTGTAGAGGCATGCTGTTGTTATCACTAAAATGATGCCCACAGAGAGGACTTACAACCTACGTGGCCCATAGTTTTGGGACTATATGGGTGACTGACCCTAGTCCAACTCGGTATTATGCTACTCCCAATTGATTAAATGATTAACATATTATGACTAAATTTCTGTAATATACTGGATAGCTCAAAACTGACATGCAAACTAAGAATGCACATTAATATACTGAAAGTAATGCATACGAAAACTGAGGCATATATATCTAAAATATTGAAATATCTGACCTAGCATGTGTAATTCAAGAACTAAAGAACTACCAAGCTAGAGTTCTGAAATTCATGCAAGAAACGAAGTAATAACATGATAATCTGATTTGGAACATACAATTAACTAATTCATGATAATCTGCTAAAGTTCTAGAAATCATAGGTTTAGTTAATTATAGGGAATCATGAATCTGACTGAATTCTAGGGACCTAATGGGCGAAAGGAACCTACTAGTCAAATCCCACATACCTGGTGACGAATTCCACAGAGAAATCTTTCGATTTCAGGGTTGGAGCTGATGGAACCTTGTTGCGTTCTTGAACTAGGGTTGCTCGCCTCTTTTTCTTCTTTCTCTTCTAATTTTCTAAGTTTTGATGAAAGATCTGACTTAGGTAAGTTCTAGTTATGTTTCTAGGCTAAAACTAATCAAAACTATGTAGTTTAGGGTTAAAATGACGTAGTTTAGGGGTCTAATGAAATAGGAAAAAACCAAAAGACCCATGACTTAAACTGCTGACGGGGCTGACCACGACCACCTTCACGAACCGTGAAAAGAACCACTGACCGTGAAGTGGGTTGTGGTCTTCACTTGGTGACTACTGAGCTGAGGGTTTGTCTTATGAGCCTTACCACGGCCCATGTTAGGGACCATGGACCGTGAAGGTCCTCGTGGTCCTTACTTGGGCTGAGGTCTGGTGGCTTAGGATTTAGGGGGCTACTGGTTAGGTTTCACGGACGCCCCCACGACCCGTTTTCAGGACCACGGACCGTGTGTTGACACCCAATTTTGGTCTTCCACAATATATACTAATAATCGAGCTTCTTCCATTTTAAACGATCTAAAATAATTAGTTTTATAAATTTCAAAATAGTTTGCGAGTTATTTTAAATAAATTATGTCACTTATTATAAGTTTTAGACAATACTTATATTTTACATGTCTATATATATAATTGATATATTTTAGGAACATTCGAAAATCGTCTCAAAAATATTTAATTTTACTTAAAGATTTGGTTAACTAGTTTAGTTATAAGATAGCTTATATTTCTGAAATAGTTAGTTTATAATTAAGTTAATTATTTTATTTCGTTGAGATTAAGAAGCTCACTAATTAATCATATCGATTCATTTTTATTTAAATCTTAGCCGGATTTGCTAACCGACTCGATTTGGCTAATTTCCTAAGTCAATCTGCACCTAACGTTTAAACCCAATCAAAGACCAACTTTGGGCCTTTACAAAGTAATTCCAACCGGCCAATTCAATTAATCCCTGGCCCACCAATTTTTTCCCCTTCAAAATCCTCACCAGCAACCCAAACTCCAGCCCATTTCCCCCTGACCCAGCCCAAAACAAAAGAAAAACTATGCCCCATACAATTACAATACATATACCAACTACCCAGCACTAAACTGACCCGACCCCATCACATTTTCTCTTCTAATTACACGCTAACAATTCCAAATAGAAGAACAACATTCAGGCATTAACAGTAACGATTCCAACGCCAAAGACACGACTCTCTCACGGAAAAGCAGCGAGGAACAGAGTACTCTGCTCTTCGTGTCGTCTTCTTCCTTTTCCTCTCTCCAAATCGTACGATTCCGCAGACAACAGGCACGTTTTTCCTCCCTTTCCTCTTCCGGAATGGGTCAAATTTCAAAGAAAAAGGTGTTTGTCCTAAATGGTGAAAGGATTTCGAATTTGAAATTCGAATGGGCCTTGTTGATCCGGATCTTCATCCCTTTCCCCCCATTTTTTTTTCCGAACCCTAGTGGTTCCCTTCTATATATATTTGCTTCTGTTTGCTGCAGTGGGGGATTTTTTTGGAGTTAAAAATTCTTTACTAAGAGAAAATTTGGCAAGAACAGAAAGGAAAATATTGGAAGAAAGTTGGGAGTAAAGTTAGAAGAGATATAAGGTTTACTCGGGTTTACTCACGAAATACAGCTTACAGAGGTTTGAAAATATTCAGTTTTACACTTGAAAAATCCTTAGAGAGCATTCTAGCTCGAAAGTTTCGAAAAGGATTATTATTCGGGTCTCATTAGGACTCCCTTGGTATACTTTTCAAGTCCCGAATTCGCGTGGTGGAAGGGTCGGAATCCAATTCGTATCTGTCCCAAGTCGCTGCTCCGAAAGAGGTATATTTCCTTGTTCCGTTCTCGAACAGTATTTTGTACTTTGGTCTCGAGTTCGTTGTCTAGTTGTTGATTTGGCTCGTTGCTTATGTTTTTGGTTTTAATATGGTTGTATGAGTTTTCGATAGATATACATTTTTTTCTTCTGTTTGTGTTTTAAAAAATTACTTGAATATGTATGTGTATGGATGTCAGAGGGCTGATCATTCCTCTTTTGTTCGCTGCTTGTATATCCCTTATGTCTTAGCTTGATTTTCAAAGCAACGTCTTCATAGCTTGAGTATGAAATTCGTTCATAATTTATCCATTTAAATAGCGACATTTATTTTGCTTGTTTACTGTGTAAATCGCATATAGGGTGGGATGTTTAGCTTCAGATCCAGTTGCTAGTACTGATTTCGGTTCATTATTTGTCGCTTGGGTATTCGCATAGGTTTCTGTCAAAAATTTTGGTTTGAAATTGATTCGAGTTCATAAATTTGTCGGCTCTCTACTGATGTTATTTTCCCATTTGTTGCTTTATGACATGCCTCAATATGTTTGGATACTTGCTAGAATTCATCTGCACCAAAGCTAAAATTGTCTGCTTATTTTGAATGCATGCTCGCGTATGGAAAATGTGTTAAAAGTCTACTGTATTATTTTGATTTTGCTTGCTGCCATCTCTTATCAAATTCCAAGGGATAGAAATGCTTAGTCCCTGTTTAGTGATGGATTGAGAAAACGTGTCTCTGCATGTTTCCTTCAAAAGGACTATTTGTCAATTTGCACTTTCTTAGGCCATATGCATATTATTAGTTTATCTCTTTTGGGATTCATTAATCCACCTTGTGCTCCTTGTCTTTTATTTTGGTTAAACTTGTCCGTCGATTTTGTCCTTTAAAATGAATTTATCGTAAAAAAATAAATAAATTTGAATTTAGTGCATTTTAATCTATGGTTATATGTTTACTACTATCTATGGGATATAAATATATGTATGTGAAACATTTGTTTCTCTATGCTTACTCACTTATTAATTGTGTCAATATGCAGACCCATATGAATACAGCACCTCAAACTTCTAACATTATAATATTAATTCATGCCTAACAATTACACTGCCAACCCATTTCCAATTTTAACACATCATTGCTCCGTGGTCAACAAATATTTGTCCAAATTTGCCAACAGCTTTCACGTGGAAGCAATTATTATACATATGCCCCTTCAAATTTCATTTTATAATATAATAATATATATTCCTATCAACTATCAATATATACAATACAACATTAGAACTTGTGGAATTCTAATCCTAATTAATGTTATCCTTTTTTATTTTATTTTAGTTTTTTTTTCTTTTTCGCTGTGATGATTAGGCGATAGTGATTATTACTTTCTTTTAGTTTCTTATATTAAGTCGTGTGGGTTGTTACTCATAAGTTTACTTGTTTTTGTTGCATGTGAAATTTGCCCATGTCCTCGCGGACTCCATCTCCTTCCTACATTTCTTATGGGGCCTTGGAGGCCCAATCCCCTTTCGTTGAGTCGATCAACCTTCAAAATTGAAGAATATATCCTTGACGTGGGTATATAGGTGTTTGGAGCTAATACAGGATTGCATACACTAGTATACGCCTAGTGTATACAAATAGGGAAAAACGGGCCTAAAGGTCCCAAAATTCAAATTTGTATTTTGTTGTTTTGGGCCTAAGCCCTTGTCGTCTTATTATTATTTTTGTTAGAAATTTAGGACAGGTGAAAATTGGGCCTAATGCTCAAATAATATTTTATTTCATGTTAGTTTAGGACAGGTGCAAGTGACTCAAATGGGCTAAAAGGCCAAAACGGAAATGGGCCCAAGTACTGGCCCAGGCGGACAGATCCAGACTAGGGCCCAAACTTCCTTTCCTTATCTATTCAATTGTTATTATATGTTTTATTTGCTAAAATTAATCTTAAGATTTTAAAAATTCAACTCCCCAAAAGATAACCATTTTGAATTAACTATTTAAAATTAAGCAAACATTTTTCTACTAGACTTTTTCAAGAAAATTTGCAAAATATTGTACTTAAATAATATTTTTAATATCCACTTTCTCCTTTGAGATCTTTTAAAGTATTAAACTGTTTACTTCTTAATTTATTTAAGTATGCATGCTTTATTTCAAAAATCGATTAGCCAAATAGTTAATTACTGGATAACCGCGTGTTAGCGGGCATTTCGGGTGCTTTCAAACCCTTCCCGAAATGCTAATATGAACCTCGAACCCCTTTACAAGTTTTCACTAGATTCCTGTTTTAGTCTTGTGAAAATGAATAGTTTTCTTGATTTTTCTTAAAAATTAAGTGGCGACTCTAAACCAGTCAAAATATATTTTCAAATAAAACACCGTGAAGGTCCCCGTGGTCCTTACTTAGGAGAAGGGTGTCTGAGCGCTAGGCTAGAGAGGCTACTGCCTAGACGTCACAGATGCCACCACGGCCCGTCGTCAAGGTCACAGACCGTGAAGGTGCCAATGGTCTTACATTTGGGCCTGGTGACTTCCAAGTCATAACCACGGGCAGGTCAACGAACCGTGGACCCTGCCGTAGTTCACTGCTTCAGGTAGTTTTCTGCAACTTTTTCTAGGTCTGGTTTTCGAGGTGTTACATATATTATAAACAATCCATTATGAGTGGGAATTCAATGTTCAGAAATTCAATTTGGTAATTTGAGGAAGAGGCTCAACCATTTAACTTTGAGAAAAAAAAAATCATTTTTGTCATTCGTTAGAAGTTTGATTTATTTATGTCATTTTGTTTGAGAAAATATTCATTTATGCCATTATTTGTTAACTGAAATAGCATAGACGATCATTTCTCAAAGTTTGATGACATATTTGAGTATTTTTTCTTTAAAAATGATTTAATTAATGGCGTTGTAGAATCATAATTGACTACGCGTCAAAAATAATTTTGCAAAATTTGGGTTGTTTTTTAGTTAACAAATAATTGCATGAATGAGCCTTTTTTCAAACGAAAATGACACAAATGAACATTTTTCTCCTCGGGAAATCAAAGGACCATCCCATTTAAATTTGAATTATTTTGTTTGCTACCTTTTCTCAAAGTTCAACGGTATGTTCCCTAAATTAAATCATTTTTTGAAAGGAAAAAAGCTTAAAATTACCATCTAACATTGAAAAAAAGCTAATAGTATATCCTTCATTAAAGTTTTAGCTCATCTATGCGCTAAAATAAAATATAAATAAGGGAAAAAAGTTTGAAATATATCTGAACTTTGATCGAAATTGCTGTAACAATCCCAAACTTTGGGCAGGACTTATTATCGCTGCACTATTTAATTGTATATTTTAAAGGTATATATGTGTCCACGTGGACACATTACTATTTATAATAATGCATTTTTTATGATGTTCACGTGGACACATATATACTTTTAAAATAACTATTAAATAGTGCAGGAGTAAAAAGTCCTATTCAAAATTTGAGATTGTTACAACAATTTCACTTAAAATTTGAATATATTTCCAACTTTTTTCTCTATAAATAAACCAAACTTTTAACTAGTAACCTTTAAGTCGTTTGGTTTGAATTCAAGTTATGATGAGATTAGTTATGCTGAGATTAATTATGATGGGATAAGTTATACTAAGGGCCCGTTTGGTCATGCGATATGATATCATGATACGGTATCATGATGTGGAATCATGAGATGAAATTGAAGGTTTGTTTGGACATGCGATATGGAATTTTTGTGTTGTATATTTTCTCATAAACATAAAAATCTCATAAGTTGTAAAACTATTAAAATAGCCCAAATTGTTTATTCAATCTTATCAAATAAATAAAAATTATAAAATCGGCATAATAAATGATTACAAAGTTATTTGTTCTTCAGTTAAATAATTGTTTTATCTAACTTTAATTTAATTAAAAAAAATCTAACATAAATTGTAATTGATATGTTCATATCTCTCAACTACTCTTACAAATAACCTATAAAGTAGAAAAAAAACATACATTAGTGAGTAAATATTAACTTAGAAGTTAAATGCACTAAGATAAAAATTAACAAACATCACTAACTTCTAACTATTTACAAGAAAAATCAATAGTTAAATATTATTGAATAACGAAATTTTAAAAAGTTACCACAAGTTTGAGTCAAAAACA